>NC_056454.1:25191390-25491390 GCF_018296145.1 Oncorhynchus tshawytscha | reverse complement strand
CCTTAGTGGAAGAGTGGGGTAACATCTCACAGCAAGAAATGGCAAATCTGGTGCAGTCCATGAGGAGGAGATGTACTGCAATACTTAATGCAGCTGGTGGCCAAACCTGATACTGACTGTGACTTTTGATTTTGACAACCCCTTTGTTCAGGGACATGTCACATGTCTGTGGAACTTGTTCAGTTTATGTCTCAGTTGTTGAATCTTGTTATGTTCATACAGATATTCACACGTTAAGTTTGCTGAAAATGTGCAAAATGTTTTTCATTATGGGTATTGTGTGTAGATTGAAGACGGGGAAAAATGACTTAATCAATTTTAAAATAAGGCTGTAAAGTAACAAAATGTGGAAAAAGTCAAGGGGTCTGTATACTTTCTGAATGCACTGTATAACTCAAAGCAACTAGCTACAAGTAATTTCCTACTGTTGCTCCATTCTCATCCTCCTGCCTGCTCCTACTCCCCATACCTAAGCACACAGACACAACAATCAAAGTAGACGAGCCAGCCAGTATGCTGCATGTTTGTGCTTGCGTGCATGTGTGTGCATGTGTCAGGATTTTTATTTTTATTTATTTCACCTTTATTTAACCAGGGAGGTCAGTTGAGAACAAGTTCTCATTTACAACTGCAACCTGGCCAAGATAAAGCAAAGCAGTGCGACACAAACAACAACACAGAGTTACACATGGAATAAACAAACATGCAGTCAATAAAACAATAGAAAAAGTCTATATTCAGTGTGTGCAAATGAGGTAGGATAAGGGAGGTAAGGCAATAAATAGGCCATAGTGGCAAAATAATTACACTATAGCAATTAAACACTGGAGTGATAGATGTGCAGAAGATGAGTGTGCAAGTAGAGATACTGGGGTGCAAAGGAGTAAAATAAATCAAATACATTATTTATTATTAGTTAACACAGTGTCCAATGAAGGGCCAGAAGTATACAAAATGGTGTAGTCTGCATAGAGGTGGATCAGAGAATCACCAGCAGCAAGAGCGACATCATTGATGTATACAGAGAGAAGAGTCGGCCCGAGAAATGAACCCTGTGGCACCCCCATAGAGACTTCCAGAGGTTCGGACAACAGGCCCTCCGATTTGACACACTAAACTCTGTCTGAGAAGTAGTTGGTAAACCAGGTGAGGCAGTCATTTGAGAAACCAAGGCTGTTGAGTCTGCCGATAAGAATGTGGTGATTGACAGAGTCGAAAGCCTTGGCCAGGTCGATGAATACAGCTGCACAGTATTGTCTCTTATCGATGGCGGTTATGATATCGTTTAGGACCTTGAGCGTGGCTGAGGTGCACCCATGACCAGCTCGGAAACCAGATTGCATAGCGGAGAAGGTACATTGGGATTCGAAATGGTTGGTGATCTGTTTTTTAACTTGGCTTTCGAAGACCTCAGAAAGGCAGGGTAGAATAGATATAGGTCTGTAGCAGTTTGGGTCCAGAGTGTCTCCCCCTTTGAAGAGGGGGATGACCGCGGCAGATTTCCAATCTTTGGGGATCTCAGATGATACGAAAGAGAGGTTGAAAGGCTAGTAATAGGGCTTGCAAAAAAATGTTGTGAATAATTCTAGAAAGAGAGGGTCCAGATTGTCTAGCCCGGCTGATATGTAGGGATCCAGATTTTGCAGCTCTTTCAGAACATCAGCTATCTGGATTTGGGTGAAAGAGAAATCGGGGAGGCTTGGGATAGTTGCAGTGTGGGAGGTGCAGGGTTGTTGACTGGGGTAGGGGTAGCCAGGTGGAAAGCATGGCCAGCCGTAGAAAAATGCTTATTGAAATTCTCAATTATCATGGATTTATCAGTGGTGACAGTGTTTCCTAGCCTCAGTGCTTTGGGCAGCTGGGAGGAGGTGCTCTTATTCTCCATGGACTTTATAGTGTCCCAGAACATTTTGGAGTTTGTGCTACAGGATGAAAATTTCTGTTTGAAAAAGCTAGCCTTTGCTTTCCTAACTGCCTGTGTATATTGGTTCCTAATTTCACTGAAAAGTTGTATATCGCGGGGGCGATTCGATGCTAATGCAGTACGCCACAGGATGTTTTTGTGCTGGTCAAGGGCAGTAAGGTCAGGAGTGAACCAAGGGATATATCTGTCCCTGGTTCAATTTTATTTGAATGGGGTATGCTTATTTAAGTTGGTGAGGAAAGAACTTCTAAAGAATAACCATGCATTTTCTACTGTAGGAATGATGTCAATATCCTTCCAGGATACCCGGGCCAGGTCGATTAGAAAGGCCTGCTCGCTGAAGTGTTTTAGGGAATGTTTGACAGTGATGAGGGGTGGTCGTTTGACCGCAGACCCATTATGGACAAAGGCAATGAGGCAGTGATCGCTGAGATTTTGGTTGAAGACAGCAGAGGTGTATTTGGAGGGCAGGTTAGTTAGGATGATCTATTTAGGGTTGTACCTGGTAGGTTCATTGATAATTTGTGTGAGACTGAGGGCATCAATCTTAGATTGTAGGATGGACGGCGTGTTAAGCATGTCCCAGTTTAAGTCACATAACAGCACGGGCTCTGAAGATAGATGGGGGGCAATCAATTCACATATGGTGTCCCGAGCACAGCTGGGGGCAGAAGGTGGTCTATAGCAAGCGGCAACGATGAGAGATTTGTTTCTGGAAAGATGGATTTTTAAAAGTAGAAGCTCAAATTGTTTGGGCACAGACATGAATAGTAAGACAGAACTCTGCAGGCTATCTCTGCAGTAGATTGCAACACCGCCCCCTTTGGCAGTTCAATCTTTTCGGAAAATGTTATAGTTAGGGATGGATTTTTGGTGGTTTTCCTAAGCCAGGATTCAGACACGGCTAGGACATCCGGGTTGGCAGAGCATGCTAAAGCAGTGAATAAAACAAAGTTAGGGAGGAGGCTTCTAATGTTAACATGCATGAAACCAAGGCTTTTACGGTTACAGAAGTCAACAAATGAGAGCACCTGGGGAGTGGGAGTGGAGCTAGGCACTGCAGGGCCTGGATTAACCTCTCTTGGGTAGGGGGCAGTATTTTCACCTTCGGATGAAAAGCGTGCCCAAAGTAAACTGCCTGTTACTCAGGACCAGAAGCTAGGATATGCAAATAACTAGTAGATTTGGATAGAAAACACTCTGAAGTTTGGTTGCCCTTTTTTTGTGGCAACAGGTCACAAATCTTGCTGCTATGATGGCACACTGTGGTATTTCACCCAATAAAACTGGGGTTGTTTTTGAATACTTTGTGGTTCTGTGTAATCTGAGGGAAATGTGTCTCTAATATGGTCATACATTTGGAAGGAGGTTAGGAAGTGCAGCTCAGTGTCCACCTCATTTTGTGGACAGTGTGCACAAAGCCTGTCTTCTCTTGAGAGCCAGGTCTGCCTACTGTGGCCTTTCTCAATAGCAAGGCTATGCTCACTGAGTCTGTACAGGTGTTCTGCCATTGTGTACGCTCAGTTTAGGGCCAAATTGCATTCTAGTTTACTCCATTTTTTTGTTCATTCTTTCCAATGTGTCAAGTAATCATCTTTTTGTTTTCTCTGTCTAAAAATGTTCATCAGTAACGTGGATTGGATTACCCAAATTTAGTAACGCAATCTGATTACTTTCCTTTACTTTTTGATTACTTTTCTCTTAAGAGGCATTACAAGAAGACAAATAATATCCATCTAATGCATTTGGTGTGTCATTATAGTAGTCTCTGACTTCTGGTCAGACTTGCTCAGCTGGAACAAACTTTTTCATTGCTGAACTGAATGTCACTGAGAAAACAGAAATGTTTCAAAATGTATTTTTCCCTAACATCCTTTCTGAATTTAAAATGAATCCAATAAGTAATCAACTAGTTTTTCAAAAGTATTTGTAATCGGATTACAATATCTTTGCTGGTAACAACTGATTACCTGTAATCAGTTACTCCCCAATCCTGCACTCACCCACACACACTGCAAAGTATATCAATTACATCATACAAACAGACAGAACACACACACAGTCGATCTTGCAGTAATGAAACGGCATTGATCATGGGTGGTTGATGCTTCAATTTGGAGTTCAGGATGCTTTTAGTAAACAACTACGTTATTTAATATTTAAAGGAGGCCAATTCTTTAATTGTTCATCTGATTCCTGTCTACCAGTGTCACAGTCAACTACAGCTCTGGAGAAGGAACAAGAGTTCCTAGTTCCTGCACACACAACAATGCATGGCTAGGGTGGCCCGCCATACAGGTAACATTACCGAAAAAGGTCTTATTTATTTATTTATAAAGAGAGCAGCGATAGAGAAGTAAAGAGAGGAGAGATGAGAGATAGGAGGTAAAGAGAGGAGAGAGGAGAGAAAGAGAGGAGAGAGTAGATAAAGAGAGGCGAGAGAATAGCAATGAGAGGAAAGAGAAAAAACAGAGGTAATGAGAGGAGAGGTAAAGAGAGAAGAGAGGGGCGAGGAACAATAGAGAAGTAAAGAGAGAAGAGAAGAGAGAAGAGAGGCCATTGTAAATCTTAAGGCAGCAGACAAAATTCCTTTGTCCTCTCACTATGGAGAACCGGCCTCAGAACATTAAGGGCTAGGGCAGAATACTGCCCCCTTTGGATGAATTGCGTGCCCATAGTAAACTGAAAAAAAATCTGTCCAAAATTGCTAATATATGCATATAATAATTATTATTGGATAGAAAACACTCTAAAGCTTCTAAAACCATTTGAAATATGTCTGTAAGTATAGCAGAACTCACAGGGCAGGCAATCTCCCAAACTATTTTTGGGAGCCTGAAACTTGGGGCAACTTTGACGTCATCACCCCCACCCTTCCCAACCAGCTATGGATCTGGAGACACTTTCTATGTCTTCCACTAGATGTCCTCATTCAGTACAGCATTTAATTGTGCAAATCCCGCGAGTTTTGACCCTTTGGTATGCAAAAGACTGAGTGTTGCGAGAAAATACAAGGTCACGAGAGCGCGCTTTTTGGAGAGACGTTCCTTTGTTCCAGAATGCCTGAGAAGAAGCAAGAAAGTCCGACAGATTAGATCATTTTTTTGTACGTTTAGAACATCCTAACGCTTGATTCTGCACTTAGTTTGACCAGTTTAGTCGACATATAATATGTAATTTTGAAGTTTTGATGCGTAACTGTCCGGGACCAGAAGTAATTTTGGGTGCATTTCAGCTGAAAATGCTAGCAGATGCTACTATAAGAACACACAAAGTGAAACAAAACGATGTATTGGGTAAGTATGACTCCTTCCACTACATTCTGATCGAAGACCATCAAAGGTAAGGGAATATTTATGTTGTAATTTTGTATTTCTGTTGACTCCAACATAAGGGAGAAATATTGCTTACGTCTGAGCGCTGTCTCAGATTATTACATAGTGAACTAATTCTGTAACGTTAAAAATAAATGTGGCACAGCGGTTGCATTAAGAAGCAGTGTATCTTTCTAACTATATGTAGAACATGTATATTTAGTCAAAGTTTATGATGTTTATTTCTGTTATCTGGCGGTGCTATCTATAATTTCTCTGGACATTTTTGAGAATTTTCTGAACATGGCGTCAATGTAAACGGAGATTTATGGATATAAATTACATATTATTGAAAAAAACACAAATGTAGTGTGTAACATGTCCTATTACTGTCATCTGATGAAGATTTTCAAAAGGTTAGTGAATTATTTTTCTTTTAATCCTGCGTTTGTGATTGCATCTTTTGTTCGACAAAATGGCTGTATATCGTCTGTGTCTTTGTTGGTGGTTTGACATAAATATGTGCTATGTTTTCGCCGTAAAACATTTTAGAAATCTGGCACGCTGGCTAGATGAACAAGGTGTTTATCTTTCATTTGAGCTATTGGACTTGTTAATGTGTGGGGGTTAAATATTTCTAAGAATATTTTTGCATTCTGTGCGCCACTGTTTCAGTTGAGTGGGGGGGTGTGGTACCCCTTGGGGAACCTGTACCGTTAACAAGTTTTAACATGCAATAAATGGACTTTGGGACAATAGGTTTTTTGGACTGGTAAGTACTTATCATGCTAATGCCCTTGTTTGAAATTAATCATATTAAATATAATTTGTGATTTTTTTTATATTTTAGAAGCAATATATAAACATGTAATGTCATGAAATGTGAGATGCGTGTGTCTGCCGCCCCACCCCAACCCACATGAAATAGCCTATTTGAGGATGTTGAGGGGAGGGCAGGCCCACAACAATGGCCAAAGTGAAATGGAGACAGTAGATACAGCTGGTCTGTTGTAATATATTAAAGACAGTAGATCTAGCAGGTCATAATAATATATTCAACCTTATTTTCCCTGTACTCATATATATATATATATATCTGTTCATTATACCTGTTGATACAGGGCTCATATGTGAAACTATTCTAACTGAACATTTTCTTTCACAGTGACACTGACTCCGAATGGGAGTCTTATCCGGTGTCCTGTGTGAATTTAAGTATGCTCTCTCTAATTCTCTCTTTCTCTCTCTCGGAGGACCTGAGCCCTAGGACCATGCGTCAAGACTACCTGGCATGATGACTACTTGCTGTCCCCAGTCCACCTGGCCTTGCTGCTGTTCCAGTTTCAACTGTTCTGCCTGCGGCTATGGAACCCTAAACAGTTCATTTTTACTCGAGGTGCTGTCCTGTTGCACCCTCTACAACCACTGTGATCTCCACCCGGCACAGCCAGAAGAGGACTGGCCACCCCTCATAGCCTGGTTCCTCTAGGTTTCTTCCTAGGTTTTTGCCTTTCTAGGGAGTTTTTCCTAGCCACTGTGCTTCTACACCTACATTGTTTGCTGTTTGGGGTTTTAGGCTGGGGCTATATAAATAGATTTGATTTGATAGAGGACTGAGGGTCTTCCAAATATTGAAAGTGTGTAAATAGTTACCCATGTTATTTTGTAAATGTGTATATATATATATATTTTGTTTTTGTTTAATATATTTTTTTTAGCAATATATATTTTTTTCATCTATTTTTTTCATTTATTTTTCTCAATTTTTGTGTGTGTGTGTGTTAGAATACCATTTTGGTATTTTGTATATAGTTATTTGTTTCAAAATGTACACCTTCACCAATTTGGCCACTTGGGTACATTTGGGCTACTTGTGTGGGACACCTGGGTGACTTCATGATAAATGTCATGTAAGCACACTCATTTTGGAAGTTATCATTCCGAAACTTTGTACAAGTACTGTTGCCCTCTTATATTTTTCACTGAAATTGGCCGCATCATCCTATCTGAACGTTTGTTTTATCTTGTTCATTTTAAAAATGATGATACAAAAATAAAAAAACATGTTTTTGCATTGTTTTATCTAAATCAGATCTATTGACTTATATTCTCCTACATTCAATTCACATTTACACATTAACACATTTCAAATGGTATGCATATCCTTGGTTCTGTGCCTGAGCTACAGGCTGTTAGATTTGGGTATGTCTTCAGGCGGAAATTGCACAAAGTAGGGGGGGAGCTCTAAGAGGATATTAATGAGTTAATAATTGCCTGATTCATTTAATCAAGTAATTATAAACCGTTAATCATTCGACGAGCAGCAGTTGTCAGATTAATCAATACAACGTCACAACATATTGGTGCCCCGTGTGAGGAACACTATTGGGTTAATTCCATACCAATTGTGTACACATAATAGCTATAGGTAGGATTATTGTTGAGAATCGCATGTGTGGTTTTCCTTTACACCCAGATCCTGGTAAAGAGTGAACCACCCCTGTGTTGTATATCTGATGAAAGTCAGTGTGTGTGTGGGGGGTTACTGAATGCTACGAGCTAGGGAATATGTACCAGCCGCTGCAGGCATTCTGAGAATACTACTAGCTTGGCCCAACATAGTGTTATATCTGTCTATCGCTTTCAGGAGCGTGCAGACTCGGTCATAAGCAATTTCTAGAGCAGAGGACATAGGAGCCAGCCATTATGGAAATTTGAGTAGATATATTAGTTTGACCAAAGCGAAGTCATTTTGTCTCTACCTCTCGCGTTTTAGTAACGTGAAGAGTTTAACGGTTGGGGTGTGTTCCCTTTTTGGAGGGAACATTCCTCGTATGGCGAACTGGAAATCCCACATAAGGGAAGCTAAGCATTGTGTCAGATGCTAAGCTAACAAAGGGATGCTAAGATAACAAAGGGGAGCAGCCGTTTTTGTTTTCCCCTTTGTTCAAAGTGAATTCCCACGCCGGGCGGGAATTCAGCAGTGCGCTATCAGTGAATTATTGTTGTTAAATAATTCAGGTTACACTGTATGATATCCAAATCTCAACTGATTGGATATCATTGTCTCATTCAAATTAACTTCTTACAGCTCGGGGCAGTATTGAGTGGCTTGGATGAATAAGGTGCCCCGTGTAAACTGCCTGCTACTCAGGCCCAGTGATATTATTAGTAGATTTGGATAGAAAACACTCTGAAGTTTCTAAAACTGTTTGAATGATGTCTGTGAGTATAACAGAACTCATATGGCATGCATAAACCTGAGAAAAAAATCCAACCAGGAAGTGGGAAATCTGAGGTTTGTAGTTTTTCGACTCTTTGCCTATCGAATATATAGTGTCTATGGGGTAAAACTACACTTCCTAAGGCTTCCACTAGATGTCAACAGTCTTTAGAACCGTGGTCTGGCAGAGTGGCATGAGCTGACCACTTGTGTTCACGTGAGAGTTAGCTTGAGTTCCATTGCATTTCTACAGACAAAGGAATTCTCAGGTTGGAAAACTATTGAGTTATGATAAAAACATCCTAAAGATTGATTCGATACTTCATTTGTTTCTACGAACTGTAATATTACTTTTCTTCTGAACTTTCGCCTGGACTTGCACGCGCGTCGTGAGTTTGGATTTTGTACTAAACGCGCAAACAAAAAGGAGGTATTTGGACATATATGATGGACTTTATCGAACAAATCAAAAATGTAGTGTAGAATCGGGATTCCTAGGAGTGCATTCAGATGAAGATCATCAAAGGTAAGTGAATATTTATAATGCTATGTCTGACTTTGTTGACTCCACAACATGGCGGATATCTGTATGGCTTGATTTGTTGTCTGAGCGCTGTACCCAGATTATGGCATGGTGTGCTTTTTCGGTAAAGCTTTTTTGAAATCTGACACAGCGGTTGCATTAAGGAGAAGTTTATCTAAAGTTCCAAGCATAACAGTTGTATCTTTTATCAATGTTTATTATGAGTATTTCGGTAAATTGATGTGTCTCTCTGCAAAATCACTGGATGTTTTGGAAGCAAAACATTACTGAACGTAAAGTGCCAATGTAAACTGAGATTTTTATATATAAATATGAACTTTATCGAACAAAACATACATGTATTGTGTAACATGAAGTCATATGAGTGTCATCTGATGAATATCATTAAAGGTTAGTGATTCATTTTATCTCTACTTCTGCTTTTTGTGACTCCTCTCTTTGGCTGGAAAATGGCTGTGTTTTTCTGCGACTTGGTGCAGTTCTAACATAAACGTTTGATGTGCTTTCTTCGTAAAGCCTTTTTGAAATCGGACACTGGTGGGATTGACAACAAGTTTATCTTTAAAATGGTGTAAAATACTTCTATGTTTGAGGAATTTTAATTATGATATTTCTGTTGTTTTGAATTTGGCGCCCTGCACTTTCACTGGCTGTTGTCATATCGATCCCGTTTGCGGGATCTAAGCCATAAGAAGTTTTAATACAGAAGTTAATTTGACCTTTTCAGGTCATTAATTGGGATAATACACAGACAGATTTGTTCCAACCAATGAGACATTGTTAAACATTTCCACTCTTAACCTATATAAAGCAACAATTTCAGATTAATTAAAGTTAATTCCTTTCAGCCTATACAGGGTTGACTAATCATTCAAATTGATAAATCGATTAAATCTATTTTTACCAGCTCGATGGTGTTTAGGGAGACATTAACACCATTGTGAAATTCTACATTTACTGGTACCGTGTCAATTTTAGCTTGTGTTAACAGTGACCACTGGTGGTGAAAAATCACCAGTAATTGTTCTTAAATAATTCAGGTTGCACTGGATGGTATCTAACTAGTCTCAAATGATTGGATACCATTGTCTCGTTCAATTTAGTACATAAATTACATTTCCATACTACCTTTCCAGGTAGTTTATTGGGATAATACACAAACTGATGTGTTCCAACCAATGTGACATTGTTAAACTTTTCCACATTAACTTAGATACAGCAACTCTTTCAGGTTAATTACATTTTACTTCCCAAATATCCTTTACAGGTTTGATTTATCATTCAAATTGATTAATCAATTAAATCTGCTTTGGCAAGTTCATTAATAACCAACTTCCACATTACAGGCCCAGTCTTGATGATTCATTGATATTTATAAACTGATTTAAATCGTGTTTGCAGCTTCATACTCAAAACCCAAACTTTACATAAATTGAAATAAATGATAATCATAACAATGAGCAAGCCATCAGATGGGTTTCCACCCATTCCCCCTCTAATTAGTGGATCTTCACCCACGGAAAGATCGCTGACATTGAGACAGACGCTCTCCAAAACAGACCATCAGGCATAGGCTTTGTGAAGGTTCTCTCCAGTTTAGCCCTCAGCTATGCCCACCAGCAGAGATGGACAGTGGCCCAATACCTTAGTGCCCAGCAGAGGCACGAGCAGGAAGCTGGGGAGTTCAAGGCACAGGTGGAGAGAACAGGGGAGTTGGCGTTGAAATCCGAAAAAGATAAGCTACTGCTAGCCGAGGAACTGTGTGTGAGAACAGATAAATTGGAAGATCTGGCCCCAACTCATGCAATTCTATAGGACGTCAGCATTCCCATTACCCCTTGCCCTCACTCAAATCCCTGTCCAGGGACCGCTCATTCTAGACACAAGCCCGCAGGTTTTGTCTACAGACTTGGATACGAATGTGGAAATGCACAAGTTAACCTTTCTGGCGCAGGCGTTCCGCTAGCGACCCACCTCGACAACATCAGGTGAAATTGCAGAGCACCAAATTAAAAATACAGAAATAGTCAAAATAAACATTCATAAAAAATACAAGTGTTATACATCGTTTTAAAGATTAACTTCGTGTTAATCCAGCCGCTTGTCAGATTTCAAAAACACTTTACAGCGAAAGCATGCCATGCGATTATCTGAGGACAGCACCCCACTTAAAAAAAGCATACAAATATTTTACAACCAAGTAAAGGAATTACAAAAGTCAAAAATAGCGATAAAATTAATCACTTACCTTTGAAGATCTTCATATGGTTACAGTCTGTTGTGACAACTTCCGGCGCCGACAGAGATGGCCGCCTCGCTTCGCGTTCCTAGGAAACTATGCAGTTTTTTTGTTTTTTTACGTGTTATTTCTTACATTAGTACCCCAGGTCATCTTAGGCTTCATTACATACAGTCGAGAAGAACTACTGAATATAAGAT
The DNA here is from genome assembly GCF_018296145.1 of Oncorhynchus tshawytscha. Classification (NCBI taxonomy): domain Eukaryota; kingdom Metazoa; phylum Chordata; class Actinopteri; order Salmoniformes; family Salmonidae; genus Oncorhynchus; species Oncorhynchus tshawytscha. Next base: position 25,479,946 of record NC_056454.1, on the reverse strand, counting down.
CAGTGTCAACTCACCATCAGTACGACCAAGAATATGATTTTCACGAAGCGGATCCTGTTCTGCCTTTCAACCAGGACAACGGAATGGATCCCAGCCGGCGACCCAAAAAAACAACGCCTTAAAAGAGGGAAATGAGGCGGTCTTCTGGTCAGACTCCGGAGACGGGCACATCGTGCACCACTCCCTAGCATTCTTCTCGCCAATGTCCAGTCTCTTGACAACAAGGTTGATGAAATCTGAGCAAGGGTAGCATTCCAGAGGGCCATCAGAGACTGCAACGTTCTCTGCTTCACGGAAACATGGCTAACCGGAGAGACGCTATCCGAAGCGGTGCAGCCAGCGGGTTTCTCCACGCATCGCGCCGACAGAAACAAACATCTTTCTGGTAAGAAGGGGGGCGGGGGCGTATGCCTTATGGCTAACGAGACGTGGTGTGATCACAGAAATATACAGGAAGTCAAATCCTTCTGTTCACCTGATTTAGAATTCCTCACAATCAAATGTCGACCGCATTATCTACCAAGAGAATTCTCTTCGATTATAATAACAGCCGTATATATTCCCCCCCAAGCAGACACATCGATGGCTCTGAACAAACTTTATTTGACTCTTTGCAAACTGGAATCTCTACATCCTGAGGCTGCATTCATTGTAGCTGGGGATTTTAACAAGGCTAATCTGAAAACAAGACTCCCTAAATTGTATCAGCATATCGATTGCGCAACTAGGGCAGAAAAAACTTTGGATCATTGTTACTCTAACTTCTGCGACGCATATAAGGCCCTGCCCCGCCCTCCTTTCGGAAAAGCTGACCACGACTCCATTTTGCTGATCCCTGCCTACAGACAGAAACTAAAACAAGAAGCTCCCACGCTGAGGTCTGTCCAACGCTGGTCCGACCAAGCTGATTCCACACTCCAAGACTGCTTCCATCACGTGGACTGGGATATGTTTCGTATTGCGTCAGATAAAAACATTGACGAATACGCTGATTCGGTGTGCGAGTTCATTAGAACGTGCGTTGAAGATGTCGTTCCCATAGCAAACGATTAAATCATTCCCTAACCAGAAACCGTGGATTGATGGCAGCATTCGCATGACACTGAAAGCGCAAACCACTGCTTTTAATCAGGGCAAGGTGACTGGTAACATGACCGAATACAAACAGTGCAGCTATTCCCTCCGCAAGGCTATCAAACAAGCTAAGCGTCAGAATAGAGACAAAGTAGAATCTCAATTCAACAGCTCAGACACAAGAGGTATGTGGCAGGGTCTACAGTCAATCACGACCAGGATGTCTTGCTCCCAGGCAGACTAAATAACTTTTTTGCCCGCTTTGAGGACAATACAGTGCCACTGACACGGCCTGCAACGAAAACATGCGAACTCTCCTTCACTGCAGCCGAGGTGAGCAAAACATTTAAACGTGTTAACCCTCGCAAGGCTGCAGGCCCAGACGGCATCCCCAGCCGCGCCCTCAGAGCATGCGCAGACCAGCTGGCCGGTGTGTTCACGGACATATTCAATCAATCCCTATACCAGTCTGCTGTTCCCACATGCTTCAAGAGGGCCACCATTGTTCCTGTTCCTGTTCCTGTTCCAGAAAGCTAAGGTAACTGAGCTAAACGACTACCGCCCCGTAGCACTCACATCCGTCATCATGAAGTGCTTTGAGAGACTAGTCAAGGACCATATCACCTCCACCCTACCTGACACCCTAGACCCACTCCAATTTGCCTACCGCCCAAATAGGTCCACAGACGATGCAATCTCAACCACACTGCCCTAACCCATCTGAACAAGAGGAATACCTATGTGAGAATGCTGTTCATCGACTACAGCTCGGCATTCAACACCATAGTACCCTCCAAGCTCGTCATCAAGCTCGAGACCCTGGGTCTCGACCCCGCTCTGTGCAACTCGGTACTGGACTTCCTGACGGGCCGCCCCCAGGTGGTGAGGGTAGGCAACAACATCTCCACCCTGCTGATCCTCAACACTGGGACCCCACAAGGGTGCGTTCTGAGCCCTCTCCTGTACTCCCTGTTCACCCACGACTGCGTGGTCACGCACGCCTCCAACTCAATCATCAAGTTTGCGGACGACACAACAGTGGTAGGCTTGATTACCAACAACGACGAGACGGCCTACAGGGAGGAGGTGAGGGCCCTCGGAGTGTGGTGTCAGGAAAATAACCTCACACTCAACGTCAACAAAACTAAGGAGATGATTGTGGACTTCAGGAAACAGCAGAGGGAACACCCCCCTATCCACATCAATGGAACAGCAGTGGAGAGGGTAGTAAGTTTTAAGTTCCTCGGCATACACATCACAGACAAACTGAATTGGTCCACTCACACAGACAGCATCGTGAAGAAGGCGCAGCAGCACCTCTTCAACCTCAGGAGGCTGAAGAAATTTGTCTTGTCACCAAAAGCACTCACAAACTTCTACAGATGCACAATCGAGAGCATCCTGGCGGGCTGTATCACCGCCTGGTACGGCAACTGCTCCGCCCACAACCGTAAGGCTCTCCAGAGGGTAGTGAGGTCTGCACAACGCATCACCGGGGGCAAACTACCTGCCCTCCAGGACACCTACACCACCCGATGTTACAGGAAGGCCATAAAGATCATCAAGGACAACAACCACCCGAGCCACTGCCTGTTCACCCCGCTATCAACCAGAAGGCGAGGTCAGTACAGGTGCATCAAAGCTGGGACCGAGAGACTGAAAAACAGCTTCTATCTCAAGGCCATCAGACTGTTAAACAGCCACCACTAACATTGAGTGGCTGCTGCCAACACACTGACACTGACTCAACTCCAGCCACTTTAATAATGGGAATTGATGGGAAATTATGTAAAATATACCACTAGCCACTTTAAACAATGCTACCTAATATAATGTTTACATACCCTACATTATTTATCTCATATGTATACGTATATACTGTACTCTATATCATCTACTGCATCCTTATGTAATACATGTATCACTAGCCACTTTACCTATGCCACTTTGTTTACATACTCATCTCATATGTATATACTGTACTCGATACCATCTACTGTATCTTGCCTAAGCTGCTCTGTACCATCACTCATTCATATATCTTTATGTACATGTTCTTTATCCCCTTACACTGTGTATAAGACAGTCGTTTTTTTTCTTTTGGAATTGTTAGTTAGATTACTCGTTGGTTATTACTGCATTGTCGGAACTAGAAGCACAAGCATTTCGCTACACTCGCATTAACATCTGCTAACCATGTGTATGTGACAAATAAAATTTGATTTGATTTGATTTGACAAGAGTCCCAGCTACAAAATACATGTTTGTTTTGTTCGATAAAGTCCCTCTTTATATCCCAAAAACTCAGTTTTGTTGGCGCGTTTTGTTCAGTAATTCACTGGCTCCAAGGCGGTCAAAACATGCAGACAAATACATCCTAATAGTACCGGTAAAGTTTGTCGAAACATGTCAAACGATGTTTATAATTAATCCTCAGGTTGTTAATTGTCTAAATAATCGATAATATTTCAACCGGACAATAACATATTTAATAAAAAGAAAAAACAACGAAGGGCGCGCAATCGGTCACGCGCGCAAACCAGCTCTGCATGATTCTACAGTCCACTGAGAGAAAGGTCTCATTCTTCTTTATGTTTCAGAAAACAAGCCTGAAGCAATGTCTAAAGACTGTTGACATCTTCCAAACTCAAATGACCCGCAGGTGAAATGTGTTGGTGGTACACGTTCTCTGCATCTAGGAGGACGTACAACCTCTGCGTGTGTACTCTACAGTTATAAGAGTTATATTAGTTATAAGTCTAAAGACTGTTGACCACTTCAAGTGGAAAAGTGAAAAACAAAGAGCTCATTCTAGCTTGTGATGACCTCATCACCAAACACAACATACAGGTGGATTGGAAGAAAGTCAAGGGACACTCCAAATGACCTGGTTGTGACAAAGTTGGTAACAACCATGCCGACACCATGGCGAAATCTGGTGCAATTCACTACACCCCTTGGGTGTTTGATGCTCGAGATGAAAAAAACACTAAGGAAGCCATGGTATCTGCGGTAACGGTATCTGCGGTAATGGTATCTGCGGTAATGCGTAGCCATGTAGCATCTCGGGAAACGTCTTCACACGAACATAATGTGGTGCTAACTCATTCATTCCTGATTGGCGATCTGGTAGCAAAGCAACACCAAGATGACTCCCTTGCCACTCTGATGGCTTTCCTGTCTGATCCTGTCAATCACCCAGTGTCCGACCTGGCTTTGGCAGGTTCACACGACTTGCGTTCGCTGTACGCAACTAAACAGCACCTCACACTTGTAGATGACCTACTGGGGGGGGGGGTCAAGGTTACATGTGAAATATTGCCCACTGGCCTCACCTGGAACAAGACCTGGCACAATAATTGAGGGGGTGTCTAATTTGCTGCCAGTTTCAACCCTCCAAGCCACTTCACAGAACACCCCTGTGTCTTACCCCTGGAGCTTGATCCAGATCGACTGGGTCGGCCCAGTTGCCAGGCTGGCCAGAGGCAACAAGTATCGGCTCACAGTGGCTTGCGCACTGTGGGTAGAGTGCCTGCCCGCAACTAATGACACAGCGGAAACCACGGCCATTCTTTTGCTCAACCACGTTTTCAATAAGTTCGGCCTCCCAGGAGAAACTGTGGACAGTGACAGAGGAACCCACTTTTTGGCAGCTTTAATGACCGATCTGTGGAGGCTCCTGGGAGTCAAAGCTAAACTCCACATCGCGTGCCACCCTAGGAGCTCCAACAGGTTAGAAAGGAGCAACCAAACAAATGTCAGAATCCTAAGGAAATATGTGGCAGCCAACCACAAAGATTGGGAGCTCAAACTCCCATTGGTACTAATGGTGAATAGAGCCACACGCAACAGGTCTACGGGAATAACACCCTTTGAGATGATGACGGGCCAGCAAATGACACTTCCACTGCATCTCCTGTACCAACCGGGAGATGTCGCCGTTGCCACCGCCTACACGGCTCATCAATACGTGAGGGACTTGCGTAACCATCTTCAGACTACCTTCGAGTACGCTCAAGGAAAGTTGGAAAGAAGTGCAGAAGGTGACAAGACCAATTACGACAAAAAAGCCTCACACCAGGTGTTCAAGGTCGTGGATAAGGTGTGGTACTACATATATACCAAACCGGCACATGTCGCGACAAAGTTCCTATCCCACTGGACGGGGCCACACGAGAATGTGGTGAAGCTGCCACCTGTAGCTTATCAGATCACAATCAGCAAAGGTCGACAAAAAGCCACGTTAAAGTGGGTCCACAGGAATCAAATGAACATTCCCCTCCCCATGGGAATAGAAGCGGTGCTAACCAGCACCAAAAAGACAGAAACGTAGCAAAGTCAGAGGTACTAAGAAAATTCTTAAGTATCCTCAGCTGATCCCTTTCAAGAGATCAGTACGTTGCACCTAAAATATGTTATTCTCTTCCCAGCTACCAGATATACATCTGTTGTCACTATTGATATCGTCCTGTACTCTTTCAAAATAAGAAAACCAGAAAAATTGTTGTGTCAAAACGTTTTCATTTAGCAAATAAATGAAATAATCCAACAATATCTCTGATTATGCGTTTCTGTAGGATGTAGTTCCTTTGGCTGATCCTGACACTCTGCACCTTGGTCAAAACTAACCCAGCAGACGTAATCAAGAGCGGACCCCCTACGGGAATCGTTCTCCACGATGATCCAGGACTCCTTATAACTAACTGTAGAGTACACACGCAGAGGGTGTACGTACGCCTAGATGCAGAGAACGTGTACCGCCAACACATTTCACCTGCGGGTCATTTGAGTTTGGCCGGGGCTGACTGGACCACCCAGGCAGTTAAGCATGCCCAGCTAGACACTGCCCATATGTTGGCCCAACTCCAAAGGTTCACAGTAACCCAGTCAGAACTAGCCGATCCCAGGCGAGAAAAATGATTAGTCAGGGCGTTTCTCTCGATAGGAGCACCCGTAGGGTCACTATTTGACCTAGGTACCACTGCCGTCAACGCAGTCAGTCTAGCCACAGTCAAGAGAAATGTTAGGGGGATTACTTAAGAGATGCCACTTATCCAGCAACAGACGAAAGCACAGGCACTCAGTTTGCAAAATGTGGGAAAGTCTCTCCAGGACACTATTCTGGTGGTCAACACACACGCTACTCTCCTGAACAAAACCCTCCTCTCTGTAGAAAAGCTAGTAGAGGTCATGAACCATGACTATGCCCATTTCCAATTGGTTTGTTATTGGAGTATTTTCTCAGGTAAGTTAGCTCTTCTATGGACCACTTGGCCATGAATAGAATCCCCTCATCTCCAGTGCCCCTCTCAATGGTGCACGACATATTGACCTCAGCTACTACAGCCATAATAAGGCGTTACAGTCACATTTGCTCTATAGTCTGGGATCGGCAATCCCAATACACGTTGATGTTGATCGTAATGAAGTGGGATTTTTACTGACGCTGCCAGTTGTTGAACTGGAGAATATCCATAGATTGAAAACAGGTCTAAATGTAGGATTTTGGCGCAACAGTACCACGTAAAAATTGCCACACCCTCAGTTATAGCTTATCAGGAAAACAACCCAGATTTCTATCGCACCCCTAACCTGTTAATGTGTACTCTGACCAAAGATGTCCACTACCTCTGTCCTAGCAAACCGTTTGTCAGGGATAACACTGAGCATCTTTGTGGTCTTAAGCCTATCACCAGCGAAGAACACTGTAGAGCCAAATTAACAGCAAGGGATGGTGGTGGCATATTATCCTAATATGTGCCTACTGTTTGCATGTTGTACGTTGTGTGGAAAATGTCAAGATCAAAGAGAATGTTTTTGTAAAGATGAAATGTGAAGTTAGTTGTTTAACTTCTCTTGGGAAGGCGGCAGCATTCGTAATTTTGGATGAAAAGCATGCCCAAATTAAACTGCCTTCTACTCAGGCCCAGAAGATAGGATATGCATATAATTGTAGAGGTGGATAGAAAACACTCTAAAGTTTCCAAAACAGTTAAAATAATGCCTGTGAGTGTAACAGAACTGATTTGGCAGGTGAAAACCTGAGAAAAATCTATTCAGGAAGTTGGATTTTTTGTTGTTGTAGTTTTCTATTCAATGCCATTACAGTATCCATTGACTTAGGACTCAAATTGCAGTTCCTATGCCTTCCACTAAATGTCAACAGTCTTTAGAAATTGTTTCAGGCTTGTATTCTGAAAAATGAGGGAGTAAGAGCAGTCTGAATGAGTGGACCCTGCCGTGTCACAGAGCTTTTTCATGCGCACGACGGAAAAGGTGCCTTTCTTGTTGCCCTTTTATATTGAAGACGTTATTGTCCGGTTGAAATATTATCGATTATTTCGTCTAAAAACAACCCGAGGATTGAATATAAACATCGTTTGACATGTTTTTATGAACTTTATGGATACAATTTGGATTTTTTTGTCTGCCTGTTGTGATTCTGTTTGACTGGTGAGGACCTGCCTTACGACAGGCCTACAAGCTCTCAGTCCAGCCTCTCTCAGCCTATTGCAGACAGTCTGAGCACTGATGGAGGGATTGTGCGTTCCTGGTGTAACTCGGGCAGTTGTTGCCATCCTGTACCTGTCCCACAGGTGTGATGTTCGGATGTACCGATCCTGTGCAGGTTTTGTTACACGTGGTCTGCCACTGCGAGGACGATTAGCTGTCTGTCCTGTCTCCCTGAAATGCTGTCTTATTGTCCTGGCCACATCTGCACTCCTCATGCCTCCTTGCAGCATGCCTAAGGTACGTTCATGCAGATGAGCAGGGACCCTGGGCATCTTTTTTTGGTGTTTTTCAGAGTCAGTAAAAAGGCCTCATTTCGTGTCCTAAGTTTTCATAACTGTGACCTTAATTGCTTACCATCTGTAAGCTGTTAGTGTATTCACGACCTTTCCACAGGTCCATGTTCATTACTTGTTTATGCTTAATTGAACATGCATGGGAAATGCGTGTTTAAACCCTTTACAATGAAGATCTGTGAAGTTATTTGGATTTCTGCGAATTATCTTTGAAAGACAGGGTCCTGAAAAAGGGATGTTTTTCTTTTTGCTGAGTTTACTAGGCGGTGTCAGAGGAAGCCCCCAAAAGACTCCAGTCACACAAGTCATAGACTATTCTCTCTACTACTGCACAGCAAGCGGTACCAGAGCGCCAAGTCCAGGACAAGTCTAGGCTCCTTAACAGCTTCTACCCCCCAGCCATAAGACTGCTTAACAATTAATCAAATGGCCACTTGGACTATTTACATTGACGACCCCCCCTTTGTTTTTACACTTCTGCTACTCGCTGTTTATTATCTACGCATAGTCACTTTACCCCTACCTACCTGTACAAATTACCTGGACTAAATTGTATCCCCGCACATTGACTCTGTACTGGTACCCCCTGTATATTGCCTCATTATTGTTATTTTAATGTGTTACCATTTTATTATTTTTATTACTTTAGTTTATTTAGTAAATATTTTCTTAACTCTATTTCTTGAACTGCATTATTGATTAAGAGCTTGTAAGTAAGCATTTCACGGTAAGGTCCAAACCTATTGTTTTCGGCGCATGTGACAAATACAATTGTATTTGATTTGATTTGAGATGAGAGAGAGAGGAGAGTTAGTAGAGGTAACATTAGGGGAAGGCTTTAGGTCTGAAACAGGTGCTCTTAGTCCCGTCCTCAACTCTGCCCACCATGCATTAGCCCTGATATGTGTGCTTATGCGTGCGTATGTGTGTCTGCGTGCATGTGTACGGATGAATGTGCCTGCACGCACGTGTATGTATGTGTGTGTGTGGTTGTTCCCTCAGGTCAGACTCTCCTCTCTATAATCCAGAGATTTTCCACTCTGCTGCTTCTATTGTTAGCAGGAGAAAAGACAGGAACAGACTACTGCTCTCACACTCCTCTACTTCCCAACCCAACCCCTGTATATCAAACACTATAACGCTAATACCCTAGCTACTTTAGTCTAATATGACAGATTTGTGTCACTAACTGGCACCTTTCAGACTCCATTTAACCTTGATATATGTAATTCCCATGGGCCTAATTTTAAAGCTTTATACCAGTAACTCTGACTATACCTGAAGACGCTTACCAGAAAAACCTATATGTGTGATTAACATCAACTCTAATGTATACACCTATTTCAATACACCTTCATTCCTTTTCTTATCTCACTAGAGCAGGGATCTTCAACAGGTCGATAGTGAGCTACCAGTAGCTCGCAGCCCACCTACGAGTAGCTCACTAAACAATTCTCAAAGTACATGCAATTTTCACCTGTTCCACTGCAAACTCTCATAAACAAATATCACAAGTATCAGACACTGTCAGCTCCAATATACAGTGCATTCAGAAAGTATTCAGACCCCTTGGGGAGTTTTTCCTAGTTTTCTCTGCAGATCCTCTCAAGTTCTGTCAGGTTGGGTGGGGAGCAGTGCTGCACAGCTATTTTCAGGTCTCTCCAGAGATGTTTGATCGGGTTCAAATCCGGGGTCTGGCTGGGCCACTCAAGAACATTCATATACTTGTCCCAAAGCCACTCCTGTGTTGTCTTGGCTGTGGGCTTAGGGACATTTTTCTGTTGGACGGTGAACCTTCGCACCAGTCTCGATCCTGTTTAGTCTCCCAGTCCCTACTTCTGAAAAACATCCCCACAGCATTATGCTTCCACCACCATGCTTCACTGTAGGGATGGTGCCAGGTTTCCTCCAGAAGTGACACTTGGCATTCAGGCCAAAGAGTTCAATCTTGGTTTCCTCAGAACAGAGAATATTGTTTCTCATGGTCAGAGTGTTTTTAGGTGCCTTTTGGCAAACACCAAGCGGGCTGTCATGTGTCTTTTACTGAGGGAGGGCTTCAGTTTAACCACTCTACCATAAAGGCCTGATTGTCAAGATAGTTGTGCTTCTAGAAGGTTCTCCCTTCTCCACAGAGGAACTCTGGAACTCTCTCAGAGTGACCATCGGGTTCTTGGTCACCTCCTTGACCAAGGCCCTTCTCCCCCTGATTGCTCTGTTTGGCTGGGCGGCCAGCTCTAGGAAGAGTCTTGGTGGTTCCAAACTTCTTCCATTTAAGAATGATAGAGGCCACTGTGTTCTTGGGGACCTTCAATGCTGCAAAAAAAATGTGGTACCTTTCCCCAGATCTGTGACACAATCCTGTCTCGGCGCTCTATGGACAATTCCTTCGACCTCATGCCTTGGTTTTTGCTCTGACATGCACTGTCAACTGTGGGACCTTCATATAGACAGGTATGTGCCTTTCCGAATCATGTCCAATAAATAAAATTTACCACAGGTGGACTCCAATCAAGTTGTAGAAACATCTCAAAGATGACCAATGGAAGCAGCACGCACCTGAGCTCAATTTTGAATCTCAAAGCAATGGATCTTGTCACATGAATTGACACTGGAGAGACGAAGCAGGTACGGGGTGTCAAACATTTAATAAGGAATGGACATTGAACGAGACAGGAACAGCGTCAGCACAAGGCTAACAACAACAAAAACATTTAAAGAATCAGCATGGAACAGAGTAGGGGAAGACGAGACAGTATCCCCCCCCCTCTAGGGACGCCACACGGCTTCCCTCCTGGGCTAACCGGCCAAGACATGGGCGCTGGGCAAGCCGGTTGGGGCGTGGAAGCCCAAAGAACCAGCAGGAGCGTGGGAGCCTGGCTAGGCACCCCCAGTTCCATCGACGGCGACCCAGAGCAGACGCCACCATCAACCGGAACGCCAGTACTCCCCGATGCTTCATATGTTGGCTGATGCATTCTGTCTCAATAATTGACACTGGAGAGACGAAGCAGGTACGGGGAGTCAAACATTTAATAAGGAATGGACATGGAACGAGAAAGGAACAGCGTCAGCACAAGGGTAACAACGACAAAAACAATTAATGCATCAGCAGGGAACAGAGCAGGGGAACTGACAAATATATGGGAGGTAATATACAGGTGATGTATGAGTCCAGGTGAATCCAATATCACTGATGCGTGTGATGAGGGAAGACAGGTGTGTGTAATTGATGATGGCAGGAGTGCGTGATGCAGGTCAGCCTGGCGCCCTCAAGCGCCAGGGGGGAAGAGTGGGAGCAGGTGTGGCAGATCTGAATACTTATGTAAATAAGCTATTTCTGTTTTTAATTTTTTATACATTGTCAACATTTCTAAAAACATGTTTTCACTTTTTCATTATGGGGTATTGTGTGTAGATTGATGATGAGGAAAATGTTTTATTTAATATATTTTAGAATAAGGCTGGAACGTAATAAAATGTGGGAAAAGTAAAGGGGTCTAAATACTTTCCGAAGGCACTGTACTTCTAGTCAACACAACATTGCCATTAGCCCACCACTGGTTAGCAACTATTGGCTTAACACTATTGGCTTAAACCTAACACAATATCTGCCATTGTTTTAAAGCAATATTGCCCCTGTCTGTCTGTGTGGTGCATGTAGCCAGTCGATGCGATAACCGTCTTGTGGGTTGACAGAAATATTTTCCCCCAAACATCCTCAATTAAATACCTGGCAGAAGCATATCATGAGCAAGTACATCATTTGTATCTATTTGTTATTTCCTAAATTTGCCATGAGGAGGAGAGGAGAATGCGCCTATTTGAAAACTAGAAAAACATTAGTATCTCTAATGGTAGAAATGGTTGGAGACCCCTGCTCTGGAGCTGCCTTTTAGTGTACAGTACATGTTTGGGGTAGTGATGCAACTGCATAATAGAATGGTATCTTTTTTACAGTAGGCTATTATCTCTGTTGAAGCTACTGTATATGGGCTGACAGACTGTAGCCAAGCAGTGTGTTCTCCACTTCCGTTTGGCCTCCAGGTTCTACCTCTCTCTCTCTCTCTCTCTCACTATTATTCACTTCCTCTCCATTTCTCTCTTCATTCTCTCCCACTCTCTCACTTTCTCTGCAGTCTCCCCTTTTATCCTCCCTCCCCTTCTATCCTCCCTCCCCTCTCTCTTCCTCCTTCCCTCTCCTCCCTCCCCTTTCCCTCCTTCCCTCTCCTCTTCCTCCTTCCCTCTCCTCCCTCCCCTTCCCTCCCTCCCCTCTCTTTCCTCCTTCCCTCTCCTCCCTCCCCTTCTATCCTCCCTCCCCTCTCTCTTCCTCCTTCCCTCTCCTCCCTCCCCTTCTATCCTCCCTCCCCTCTCTCTTCCTCCTTCCCTCTCCTCCCTCCCCTTCTACCCTCCCTCCCCTCTCTCTGCCTCTCTCTCTTCCTCCTTCCCTCTCCTCCATCGCCTCATACAAACGCACAAAAAACTTGGGCTTGTGTGTGATGGATTCTTTGTGGCAGGGCACTGTCTGTGCTCTAGGTACAGAGGGCCGGCCTCACTGAGCCACGACAATATGTTTTATGAAATTGAAAATGTGGAGCATAAATCTGCAGAGTCACAATCCCCAATGAGTCTGTTCTATCCCATTATGCTAATGAGCCTGTCTCTCTGTACGTGTCAGTCCTGGGGATTTATAGCTGCGAGGCAGACATTTTTAACTAACGTACTGCTACTCAGCCCTCTGCACTCCTCTCTACTCTACACGCTGTTAGGTCCATATGCCACATACATTATAACTAACATCCGCCCCCTGCTCCTATAGCCCTCTACTCTACTCTGGACTACACGCTGCCTGCTCCTATAGCCCTCTACTCTACTCTGGACTACACGCTGCCTGCTCCTATAGCCCTCTACTCTAAACTACACGCTGCCTGCTCCTATAGCCCTCTACTCTACTCTGGACTACACGCTGCCTGCTCCTATAGCCCTCTACTCTACTCTGGCTCCTACTATACGCTGCCTGCTCCTATAGCCCTCTACTCTACTCTGGACTACACGCTGCCTGCTCCTATAGCCCGCCACTCTACTATGGACTACACGCTGCCTGATCCTATAGCCCTCTACTCTACTCTGGACTATACGCTGCTACACTATTAGAAAAAAGGGTTCCAAAAAGGTTATTTGCGGAGGGATAGGATTCTACCAATAACTGTTTATCTAAAGAACCCTTTATCGGAATATGAAGGTTCTTTATAAGACAAAAGGGTTCTACCAAGAACTGTTTTCATCCTAAGAACTGTTTTTCAAAGAATTGACCAGTGTTACCTAGTGTTGATTTTTCAGTGTAACATTTCTATTGTTGATTGAAGTATTAAGTTTAACACTCAGCAGTGTTAAAGAACCACAGTGTTGGTGTTAATAACCAGTGTTAAACAAATACCACGCCCATCATATTTGCTAGCATGTTCTATTGCAGGTAGATTTTTTAGAATTGCTTGTTTCAATATCTATGTTTTTGCATGTACATTGATTAATTCATGTTAAGCAACTCAAGTATATATAACACATTTTTTCTGAACTAATCCACTGCCTGCTGCTATAGCTCTTTACTCTGCTCTAGACTATATGCTGCCTGCTGCTCTCTACTCTGCTCTAGACTATACGCTGCCTGATCCTAGCTCTCTACTCTGCTCTAGACTATATGCTGCCTGCTGCTATTGCTCTCTACTCTGCTCTAGACTATATGCTGCCTGCTGTTATTGCTCTCGAATCTGCTCTAGACTATATGCTGCCTGCTGCTCTCTATTCGGCTCTATACTATATGCTGCCTGCTGCTATTGCTCTCTAATCTGCTCTAGACTATATGCTGCCTGCTGCTCTCTACTCTGCTCTAGACTATACGCTGCCTGATCCTAGCTCTCTACTCTGCTCTAGACTATACGCTGCCTGATCCTAGCTCTCTACTCTGCTCTAGACTATACGCTGCCTGATCCTAGCTCTCTACTCTGCTCTAGACTATGCGCTGTCTGCTGCTATAGCTCTCTACACTGCTCTAGACTATACGCTGCCTGCTGCTATAGCTCTCTACCCTGCTCTAGACTATACGCTGCCTGCTGCTATTGCTCTCTACTCTGCTCTAGACTATACGCTGCCTGCTGCTATAGCTCTCTACCCTGCTCTAGACTATACGCTGCCTGCTGCGATTGCCCTCTACCCTGGTAATTTGGTCAATATGCCACAGACATTTTAACTAACATACGCTGCCGGCTGGTCCATATTCTGGGAGGATGTGTATCAAGTAGTGTTGATAAACTTCTCTGTGAACTATTTATCCTCATTTATAGGCTATTTCATATTTTACTTACTTGAGTGTATCTACCGACGGCCTGTACAGGTCCGGACCGATGCACTCATCTTTTTGCTTGTTTTTGTAGCCTATTTCAGCTTTTCATGGAACACACCACATTACTGGACTTTTTCAACTTTAAGCTAGAGCTGCTAGCTAACCTGCTTTGTTTATAGCATTATGGATACCGATAGATATCGAATGGGAATCAATGGCCAACCATTGACTGTCCAATACTATACCTTGAAATGTTCACTAACCAGAGGAACAGAGTGGAAGACTGAGCGCATACGGAACAGTATACCGTATTGTATGAAAAAGTGCCTTTTGTGTGACAGGCTGATGGGTGACATCGGGCGGCTGCAGAGGGACATTCGCCAGCTATCATATGAGCTGAAGAATATGGAGAGCCTTGTTGTCGAGTACACCAATTTAGCAGGAGCAGGTGGCTTGTTCGACACCACTTCACCACAGACACTGGGCCGAGGTGGTTAGGCTAAAGGACCCGAAGGGAGCCACAACCTGGGCAGTACTTTCATGCTTTGGAGGACCCGCTCCGCCTGGCAAACAGCTTTGCACTGCTGGAAGTGGACTATCCGGCCCCAGGAGCCCGCTCTGATTGGGCTCCTGGTCCCGCTCTGGTCCTCTACCCATGTTCACCCGTCTGGTCCCCCTTCAGCTGGCAGCCAGACCGTGCCATCTGCCAGACTACCATGATTTCGGACCGCCGAGTCAAAGGAGGCCCTTGTCTCCCCCGTGACAGCCCCTCACTCCCAAGACAGCCATTGTTGGAAGTTCCATTGTACTGGAAAGGGAAGGGGGATACCTAGTCAGTTGTACAGCTGAATGCCTTCAACTGAAATGTGTCTTCCGCATTTAACCCAACCCATCTGAATCAGAGATGTGTTGGTTGATGGTGCAAAGACATTCTGCTTCCCTGATGCCAGAGTGCATGACATCACTTGGGAGCTTACAGTCCTTCTAGACCAAAACCCAGCGCTGCACACAGTGATTGTGCATGCTGGTAAAAATGAAATCAAGCTGCGGCAATGTGCTGAGTTGAGACAAGACTTCGCAACAGGTAACACTCATTGAGTCTTGTTTAAATTCCCGTTCTCATCATTCTGACAAACGCCCCTCATAAGTATACAGCCAATGGAATCTTTGCTCATGAGCTAAGTAACCATTGTCCCATTGCCTGCATTAGAGATACTAAGCTACCTAAATCGCATCTGCACATTATTACAATGATACATTTTAGAACTTTCAATGAGCAACATTTCCTGTATGACCTGGGGTTGTATGATAGGAAGTGCCTTCTATCCCTGATTCGGGTCCTGAAATGTGTTAACTCTCCGTTTAACTCTGTTGCAGATAAGCATGCCCCATATAATATATTAAGGGTAAAGGACAGACCCATGGTTCACGCATTAACTGTCTGAAAGATTTAATGAAAGAAACTTAGCTTGGGCTAAGACTAAATTGACTGATTCTACCTCTGACTGGCAGTCCTTCAGACATTTGAAAAATAGATGTCTTACTCTGGTTAGAAAAGTAAAGTCAACATACTTCTTGAATTGTGGATCTGAGAATGGTGGAATTCCAGATCAATTCTGGAAAGTGGTCAAATCTTTGAAACATAACTCCACTCCCTCTTGCCCCTTATGACAGCCCATAACAGACAAAAATCAAACGTGTGGTGCTTTTAATAACCATTTGCCTCAGCTGGCCACCTATTTGAAATAATATTTTCAGAAAATACCTCAAGTTCACTCAGATCTAGAATGACTGTAAGCTCCCAAATGATGTCACTGATGTAAATAAGTGTCATGCACTTATTTGAGCCATGTCAATGATGTACTAAAGTGCCTTGCAAAAAAAATGTTAAAAAAATACACAGGAGCTGATTTGCTATATCCCTTTTAACTGCAGCTTTCTGCCCTTCTCAACGTAGAACCTTTGACCTACATGTTTTATTTAACAAATTGCTTCTGGTGCTTTGCCTAAGATCTGGAAGGCTGCTTATGTCCTCCACCTACACAAAGTTGGGGATCCTTCTGACCTAGATAACTACCGCCCAATTTCTAAACAATCTTGCCTTGCAAAAATGTCAGAATCACTGGCAAACTCTCCGCTAACTTTTGAAACGTTAGACCTGGACATAGCATCCTTTCAGCAGCTATGCTGAAATGATGTGTCAAACTGCTTAGATCATAGAATTCACTGTGCTGACATATTTATAGACCTATCCAAGGCCTTTGATACTGTTGACCATCCCCCACTCATTAGCTTAACATTAGCTCATAATCAGTACAACCAAGTGGCGATCGCCACTTATGAGCTAATGTTAAGCTAATTGGCAGCTATCTAGCACCATGTTTATTGACATCATGCAATACAATCTGGTTGTCATGTAAACGTCTGTCAGACCAAAGCTGTTATAACAAAATGAGGTGAATGGATGGTTCACTCATGCTCCCATTTAAAATTAGGGAGCATTATTTATTTTTCATGAGCATGGCGTTATTTCTATTACAGCATATTGGATGACTGTCATTCATATTCCATTCTCCCAGTTCAATGTTACAGAGATAGGTTTAGGCTACTACATGGTACTCAAATTTTCCCTTTACCCATCATGAGTTTACTACAACCTAGCCTATGAATGACAGTTTACAACTTAGGTGCACAGAGGTCGAGAGACAAATTATCTTGCCTGCATCTTGCTGATGTAGGGTGTAATCATTAGTCCAACAGTTGCAAATTAGAGTTTCTATTGGACAAATTCAGGTATGTTTATACCCGTTTTGTTCCGGTTGCTTCCGTTTAAGAAATGTTTAACAGAATCGGCGGAATGAATACAGCCCTGATCACACGTAAACACAGTTCTTTTTCATAGCAGCCATGTTGTATTCCTTCTCACATCTATGCGCTCTCATTCTCTCACCTATTCCCTTCGCTTTTGGACTTCAATGCACAACACATCAGCTGTATGTGATCCAAAAAATAATAATCCAAGCCAAGCATAGCTAATAGAACTAACGTGTTAGTAAACCCTCTACAATCATGCAGTACAGTCAGTAAGCAGTTACACCGGCAGGCCCCGGTTGCAATAAATTAGTAAAACCAAAAGCTTACCTTGACTTGGAAGAGTTCCAGTGTTGTTGTTGGAAAGTCATAGCCAGCTATAGAATCCCTATGTTAACTAGGGTGTTTCAATAGGCTAAACTAGCTAGCTGCATGTGCTAGCTAAGTAAGTGAAACTGAAAAAAAACGGCAATATCTCTCTATTTCTCTCTTCTCCTTCATTTTGTAAGGCATTCATTTGCTCAAAACCTTTCAACTACTTTCTTTCTCTCTTTGAGTCAACTACTCACCACAATTTATGCACTGCAGTGCTAACTAGCTGTAGTTTATGCTTTCAGTACCAGATTCATTCTCTGATCCTTTGATTGGGTGTACAACGTCTCAGTTCATGCTGCAAGAGTTCTGATAGATCGGAGGACGTCCTCCAGAAGTTGTCATAATTCTATGTAAGGGGGTGAGAACCATGAGCCTCCTAAGTTTTGAATTGAAGTCAATGTACCCAAAGAAGGACGGAAGCTAGCTGACCCTACAAAGTGCTGTTGGGGCTACTGTCGACCTTCACAAAATAGTGTGTTTTAATAAATTATTTTGTGACATGTTTAATCTAAATATCTGTAATATTTAGTACAGTTTAATCTAAAAAGGATACATTTTTTTAGTCACTAAGGAGGATGGTCCTCCCCTTCCTCTTCTGATGAGCATGTGTCCATTACAATATATGCAAAAATCGGGAACGCATGATTTGTAACCAGGACATTATGCTCCATACATACGTTTGGTGTGCTACAGCAGAAATGACAACACGATATACAGAAACTATAATGATAATGTAATAAGGCACTTACTTCAAAAAGAACCCACACATGTCCAAAGTTATTATTAGTAGCGAAGGCAATATGCTTGGGCCCTTGTGGAAGAGAGGTTTGTCCCGCTCCGTAATACATCAAAGGCAAACTGTCCACAACAGTGAAATGGTCTAATTCTATGTGAATTAATGAGGAGGTGAAACACAACTCAAATCAAACTGTTGTTAGAAAATAAAACTTTTTCGAAAATAATTTGAAATTGACAAGTTGAAGCATAGCCTAAAGATAATTATCAGGCGTGCCTTAGTTTGAGGGCAGTTAACTGTCCTGTCGCGTAACAATCACGTTTTGGCACAGTGATTGCATTCTGACATCACATGCATAAAAAAAACTCACTCTGGGGCGACCGTTAGAGATATTTGGAACTCATGCGTGTAAAAGTTAATAACACCTGCTCTTTCCATGACATAGACTGACCCGGTGATTCAAGGTAGAAGCTATGATCAAATCAAATCAAATGTATTTATAAAGCCCTTCTTACATCAGCTGATATCTTAAAGTGCTGTACAGTGCCTTTGAACAGGGTATGGTAGTAAGTGCCAAGTGCACAGATTTGTGTCAAGAACTGCAACACTGCTTGGTTATCTATCTACCTACCTCATCCCCATACTGTATTTATTTATTTATCTTGCTCCTTTGCACCCCAGTATCTCTACTTGCACATTCATCTTCTGCACATCTACCATTCCAGTGTTTAATTGCTATATTGTAATTACTTCGCCACCATGGCCTATTTATTGCCTTAACTCCCTAATTTGCACTCACTATATATAGACTTCTTGATTTATTTTGTTCTACTGTATTATTGACTGTATGTTTGTTTATTCCATGTATAACTCTGTGTTGTTGCATGTGTCGAATTGCTATGCTTTATCTTGGCCAGGTCGCAGTTGCAAATGAGAACTTGTTCTCAACTAGCCTACCTGGTTAAGTAAAGGTGAAATAAATACATTTAAAATTTAAAAATGCTTACTTACAGGCTCTAACCAGTAGTGCAAAAAATGTATTAGGTGAACAATAGGTAAGTAAAGAAATAAAACAACAGTAGCAAGCTATAAACAGTAGCGAAGCAACATACAGACACCGGTTAGTCAGGCTGATTGAGGTAGTATGTACATGTAGATATGGTTAAAGTGACTATGCATATATGATGAACAGAGAGTAGCAGTAGCGTAAAAGAGGGGTTGGCGGGTGGTGGGACACAATGCATCGGTTAGCCAATGTGTGGGAGCACTGGTTTGTCAGCCCAATTGAGGTAGTATGTACATGAATGTATAGTTAAAGTGACTATGCATATATGATGAACAGAGAGTAGCAGCAGCGTAAAAGAGGGGTTGGGGGGAGCACACAGTGCAAATAGTCCGATTAGTCATTTGGTTACCTGTTCAGGAGTCTTATGGCTTGAGGGTGAAAACTGTTGAGAAGCCTCTTTGTCCTAGACTTGGCACTCCAGTACCGCTTGCCATGCGGTAGTAGAGAGAACAGTCTATGACTGGGGTGGCTGGAGTCTTTGACAATTTTTAGGGCCTTCTTCTGACACCGCCTGGTGTAGAGGTCCTGGATGGCAGGCAACTTAGCTCCAGTGATGTACTGGGTCGTACGCACTACCCTCTGTAGTGTCTTGCGGTCGGAGGCCGAGCAATTTCCATACCAGGCAGTTACGCAACCAGCCAGGATGCTATTGATGTTGCAGCTGTAGAACCTTTTGAGGATCTCAGGACCCATGCCAAATCTTTTTAGTTTCCTGAGGGGAATAGGCTTTGTCGTGCCCTCTTCACGGCTGTCTTGTTGTGTTTGGTCCATTCTAGTTTGTGTTTGATGTGGACACCAAGGAACTTAAACCTCTCAACCTGCTCCACTACAGCCCCGTCGATGAGAAAGGGGGCGTGCTCGGTCCTCCTTTTCCTGTAATCCACAATCATCTCCTTAGTGTTGGTTACATTGAGGGATAGGTTGTTATTCTGGCACCACCCAGCCAGGTCTCTGTACTCCTCCCTATAGGCTGTCTCGTCGTTGTCGGTGATCAGGCCTACCACTGTTGTGTCATCTGCAAACTAAATGATAGTGTTGGAGTCATGCCTGGCCATGCAGTTGTGGGTGAACAGGGAGTACAGGAGGGTACTGAGCACGCACCCCTGGGGAGCTCCAGTTTTGAGGATCACCGTGGCAGATGTGTTGCTACCTACCCTCACCACCTGGGGGCGGCCTGTCAGGAAGTCCAAGATCCAGTTGCAGAGGGAGGTATTTAGTCCCAGGATCCTTAGCTTAGTGATGAGCTTTGAGGGTACTATGGTGTTGAACGCTGAGCTGTCGTCAATGAATAGCATTCTCAAATAAGTGTTCCTTTTGTCCAGGCGGGAAAGGGCAGTGTGGAGTGCAATAGAGATTGCATCATCTGTGGATCTGTTTGGTCGGAATGCAAAATGGAGTGGGTCTAGGGTTTCTGGGATAATGGTGTTGATGTGAGCCATTACCAACCTTTCAAAGCACTTCATGGCTACGGACATGAGTGCTACGGGTCTGTAGTCATTTAGGCAGGTTGCCTTTCTGTTCTTGGGCACAGGGACTATGGTGGTCTGCTTGAAAAATGCTGGTATTACAGACTCAATCAGGGACATGTTGAATATGTCAGTGAAAACACCTGCCAGTTGGTCAGCACATGCCCGGAGCACACATCCTGGTAATCTGTCTGGCCCCACAGCCTTGTGTATGTTCACCTGTTTAAAGGTCCTACTCACGTCGGCTACGGAGAGCGTGATCACAGTGGTCCGGAACAGCTAATGCCCTCATGTATGCCTCAGTATTGCTCACCTCGAAGCAAGCATAGAAGTGATTTAGCTTGTCTGGTAGGCTCGGGTCACTGGGCAGCTCGCGGCTGTGCTTCCCTTTGTCGTCTGTAATAGTTTGTAGGCCCTGCCACGTAAGACGAGTGTCGGAGCCGGTGTAGTATGATTCAATCTTAGCCCTGTATTGACGCTTTGCCTGTTATGGGTTAAAGTCCCACACCTTGAAAGTGGCAGCTCTACCCTTTAACTCAGTGTGAATGTTGCCTATAATCCATGGCTTCTGGTTGGGGTATGTACGTACGGTCACTGTGTGGCTGTATGTACATTCACTTATTGTGCACTTATTGATGCACTTATTGATAAAGCCAGTGACTGATGTGGTGTACTCC
This sequence comes from Oncorhynchus tshawytscha, assembly GCF_018296145.1. Lineage (NCBI taxonomy): Eukaryota > Metazoa > Chordata > Actinopteri > Salmoniformes > Salmonidae > Oncorhynchus > Oncorhynchus tshawytscha. Next base: position 25,458,598 of record NC_056454.1, on the reverse strand, counting down.
ACTATGCCATCGGAAGAATCCCGGAACATGTTCCAGTCTGTGATAGCAAAACAGTCCTGTAGTTTAGCATCTGCTTCATCTGATCACTTTTTTATGGACCGAGTCACTGGTGCTCCCTGCTTTAATTTTTGCTTGTAAGCAGGAATCAGGAGGATAGAGTTGTGGTCGGATTTACCAAATGGAGGGCGACGGAGAGCTTTGTATGCGTCTCTGTGTCTGGAGTACAGGTGATCTAGATTTTTTTTTCCTTCTGGTTGCACATTTAACATGTTGATAGAAATTTGGTCGAACTGATTTCAGTTTCCCTGCATTAAAGTCTCCGGCCACTAGGAGCGCTGCCTCTGGGTGAGTGGTTTCCTGTTTGCTTATTTCCTTTTACAGCTGACTGAGTGCGGTCTTAGTGCCAGCAGCTGTCTGTGGTGGTAAACAAACAGCCACGAAAAGTATAGCTGAAAATTCTCTCGGCAAGTAGTGTGGCCTGCAATTTATCACAATATACTCTACTTCAGGAGAGCAAAATCTAGAGACTTCCTTAGTTTTCGTGCACCAGCTGTTGTTTACAAATATGCACAGACTGCCCCCCCCCTCGTCTTACCGGAGTGTGCTGTTCTATCTTGCCGGTGGAGCGTATATCCCGCTAGCTGAATATCCATGTCGTCATTCAGCCACAATTCCGTGAAACATAGGATATTACAGTTTTTGATGTCCCGTTGGTAGGATATTCGTGATCGTACCTCATCTAATTTATTGTCCAACGATTGCACGTTGGCGAGTAGTATTGACGGTAAGGGCATCTTACCCACTCGCCTTCTCCTGACAAAGCATCCGGCTCTTTGTCCTCTGTACCTGCGTCACTTCCTCTTGCAAATAACGGGGATGTCGGCCCTGTGGGGTGTTTGGAGAATGTCTTTTTGTAGAAAAAATCTTAGTCTAATCCGAGGTGAGTGATCACTGTCCTGATATCCAGAAGCTCTTTTTTGCCACAAGATACGGTTGCAGAAACATTATGTACAAAATAAGTTACAAATGGCGTGAAAAAAACCACATAGCACAATTGGTTGGGCGCCCGTAAAACTGCCCGTAAAACTGCTGCCATTTTTCCGCCGCCATTAAGTTACCAGCCTCAGATTGCAGCCCAAATAAATGCAAATAAATAAGTATCGGACACATCTCAACATCAACTGTTCAGAGGAGACTGTGTGAATCAAAATCAAGTCAAACTTTGTCACATGCGCCGAATACAACAAGTGTAGACCTTATCGTGAAATGCTTACTTACAAGCCCTTAACCAAGAGTGCAGTTCAAGAAGAGTTAAGAACATTTTACCAAATAAACGAAAGTAAAAAATAAGAAGAAGTAAGGGGGTACCAGTACCAAGTTAGTGTGTGGGGGTACAGGTTAGAGGTCATTTGTACATGTAGGTAGGGGTGAAGTGACTGTGCATAGATAACAAACAGCGAGTAGCAGCCGTGTACAAAACAAATGGAGGGGGGGTCAATGTAATAGTCCGGTGGCCATTTGATTAATTATTCTGCAGTCTTATGGCTTGGGGGTAGAAGCTGTTAAGGAGCCTTTTGGTCCAAGACTTTGTACTCTGGTAGCACAGAATTTGTTGTGTTTTCCTCTGAGAGAGCCTATTATATAGGTCCTGGATTGCAGGAGCCTTGGCATGGGCCGTATGCACCACCCTCTGTAGCTCCTTACGGTCAGATGCCGAGCAGTTTCGGTACCAGGCAACCGGTCAGGATGCTCGCGATGATGCAGCTGTAGAGCTTTTTGAGGATCTGGGGAGCCATGCCAAATCTTTTCAGTCTCCTGAGGGGGAAAATGTTTTTTTTTGTGCCCTCTTCACGACTGTCTTAGTGGGTTTGGACCATGATAGATTGTTGTTGTTGTGGACACCAAGGAACTTTAAACTCTCGACCAGCTCCACTACAGCCCTGTTGATGTTAATGGGGGCCTGTTCCACCTTTTCCTGTAGTCCACGATCAGCTCTTTTGTCTTGCTCACATTGAGGGAGAGGTTGTTGTCCTGGCACAACACTGCGAGGCCTTCATGGTCGAATTGCTTCAAAGAAACCACTACTAAAGGACACCAATAATAAGAAGAGACTTGCTTGGGCCAAAAACACAAGCAATGGACATTAGACTTGTGGAAATCTGTCCTTTGGTCTGATGAGTCCAAATTTTAGATTTTTGGTTCCAACCTTCGTGTCTTTGTGAGACGCATGGAGTAGGTGAACGGATGAGGAGGACGTGTGATGGTGCATTGCTGGGGACACTGTCTGTGATTTATTTAGAATTCAAGGCAAACTTAACCAGCAATGGCTACCACAATATTCTGCAGTGATACACCATCCCATCTGGTTTGTACTTTGTGGGACTATCATTTGTTTTCAGGCAGGACAATGATCAAAAAAATACCTCCAGACTGTGTAAGGGCTATTTGACTAAGAAGGAGAGTCATGGAGTGCTGCATCTGATGACCTGGCCTCCACAATCACCCGACCTCAACCCAATTGAGATAGTTTGGGATGAGTTGAACCGCAGAGTAAAGGAAAAGCAGCCAACAAGTGCTCATTATATGTGGGAACTCCTTCAAGACTTCTTAAAAATAATTTCAGGTGAAGCTGGTTGAGAGAATGCCAAGAGTGTGAAAAGCTCTCATCAATGCAAAGGGGGGCTACTTTGAACAATATAAAATATATTTTGATTTGTTTAACACTTTTTTGGTTACTACATGTGTTACTTAATAGTTTTAATGTCTTCACTATTATTCTACAATGTAGAAAATAGTAAAAAATAAAGAAAACCTCTTGAATGAGTAGGTGTGGTACTGTATATTTGAACTTTTTGAACTTCAAAAATAAATCTATGTTCAAAAAAAATTGACATTTGATCATTGCACTTTTACATGGTTGAAAGCGCTGTGATAACCAATTTAAATGACAACTAAACCAAAAATCTGACATTGGAATTTGGTTGTGGTTTGAGATGGTTGAAAGCATAGTGATAACACAATGAGAATTCAACAAACTTCTGATTGTCTTTTTGAGTATGTGAATAAAGTTTGATAAAGATCTCATTGATCAACTTCTCTTCTTGATCAACGAAAATTACTCACATTTTCACATTGAAATGATGTGGTGTGCCCATTGGTTAATTCCTTAATTCCCAGTGAGTATCCACTGTCTCTGTGTATCCCACGTGACTATTCCCTGCTGAGGACCACTGTCTCTGTGTATCCCACATGACAATTCCCCACTGTTTACTCCCACACACATCTACAAGCAGAGGAGGAGAGCCTTTTCCTGGAAGTCACAGTGTGGCTGCTTCCCACTGTCTCCATCTCTCTCTCTCTCTCTCACACGCACACACACACACAGTGGCCACCCTGGGCAAGCGGAAGTGCGTGTGGTGTGAGAACCCTGTGAGGCCGGGGAGCACAATGACCGTCGCACTGCTCTGAGCACACCACTTGTCATGTAATGAGAAAATTATGTGGGAAGCCATCAGCCTTGGTTGGAGAGAAGGGGGGCTTTATTATGCTGTGACTGATTGGTCAGCAAACAGGAAGTCCCAATTGAATGAGCGTGGGTGGCTGAGTGGGCTTGTATTGTGTGGATGGATGACAGCTCCCACTCCAACACTGCTTATGTGGCATCATGTCTGTGTTAGTGGAGATGTGATGACGTCACAGTTAGAGGAAGTGTGTCAGATATCTGTCGGGGACACACACTGGCTGTTACCCATGCACCCCTACTGTGTAACATGGTAGGTGTTTATTTCCCTCAACAGCAGTGAATGGAAAGCCTGAGCCCAGAGTGCCTGATGACTAACAGCATGCTATATCCTGTTCACATTCACTACATTCCCTACCAAATAACATCACATATCAACATCTCAACAATCATCTGATCAAAGTCTTTAATACTATTTCAACTTCAATCAACAATTCCCAATTTCAATATGTGTACTTGCTCCAGACAAGCATATATTTGGTTAGCGCAAACAACACAGCAGTCTCAAGTCATCGCATACACTATGTGACAATATGCCTGTGAGCCATAGCCACGTTGGGACATTTCCCTCCAATTCTCCCCACAAAAACGAACTGGTTGTTTTGTACACACATTTGCCAATTGTGCATTCTAATATTGTGCATTGTAATATGTAAAACACAAATGCCAGAGTCTGGTAATGAAACCATTTATTTAGAAATGTTTAGCCTTCGTATTTGTGTTATATCACCAACCTGTTGTTACTCACCACCACTGTCAGACTGGCTTCCTAGGTCAGCACGCGCGCCGTTCAAGGCCAAGATAATGAAGATGACGCACTGACCACATTTTCCAAAAAATGATCACAGGTTGTTTTTCTCCTAATCTACTTAGCCTGCTGGTAAAATGTCAATTTACTCAGTTACTGTGTGTGGGGAAAATCGATAATATTCAGTCAAATCCTGTGGCTATCCCATAGGCAGCAATGCAATAACAGCTGGATCTGGTCTACTTTGTCCCCCCTTTCGCCCCGCCCGCCCACCCGCCCTGCCTCAACCCAAAAAATGTGCCAATGAGATGTCTCGGTTTCTATACCGTCTCTGTTCTCAGATATGTGAGTTTATGGGCGTTTTGCCCTTTGTTTGAGGTATTTTGACTTAACCCTTGTATTTAGGTAATTTTGCTATTGCTATTTTGGCCAAGTAAGTTCATAGTTGTCAAGTTAATATTTTTTACAACAATTTGTTTATGCTTGTATATTTTGTAAATATCTAATCACCAGCAATGTTAAAATAAATTCCACCTATTTTTTTTAACCTGAAACCTCTGACTCAACTGTTGCTGCTCCACACCAACTAAATAGGCTGCCGGTCCCCTATCTTAAAGATCATTTGAACATGCTGATTGGCAAGTGTGTTTTTCTGTTTCTCATTAGTAAAATGAGATTTCAGACTTAAAGGTGTATTTCATGACCGATTCAGAGCTTGGTTAATGATGTTTGTCCCCCATGAGACACTGTAGACATGGAATCCTAATTCACTTCCTCAAAATCCCCAGAATGAATCTAAGATAACTCAATAAATCTGTAATTGATTTAGACGTTTTTGCAGAGGATATTTTAGTTGAACAATTTTACATCTTACTAAGGTGTCTGGTGCAGTATTTCTCAAGTTAAAAAATGTGTGATGTGTTGTCTTGTGTAAACAAAGTCGGAGCTGCTGGGCAGATCTGTCTCACTGTCTATGCTATTAGATAGCGAGCAATCACCGCAGCTGTTCACCCCATGTTGGTGGGCAAATGGAGGACTGCAAATGGATGACTACTTTCCCCTTAAGGGGCATTAGAAGAAGAAAAAAATGTATATGTTATCAATTGAATTACATTTATTGCAGGATAAATTAATGTTAAAGTTTAAATAGCTGGCCATATATGGATGATACATTTTACTTTATGGGTTGGTTATGTAGGCTTCTTCTAACCTATCGCTTTCTACTACATTTTTTAATTTTTTAATTTTTTTTAACCTTTATTTAACCAGGCAAGTCAGTTAAGAACACATTCTTATTTTCAATGACGGCCTGGGAACAGTGGGTTAACTGCCTGTTCAGGGGCAGAACGACAGATTTGTACCTTGTATAATAATACAATTCAATTATATCTTTACATTAAAAACCAAAGTCTATCAGAATTCCAGTCATTGCAAGAAATGTTTATACCCCTTGATCTTCAAGAATAGGACTTGGAAATATGGAAGTATAGATTAGCCAAATTGTTTTACCTGAACATAACCCCAAAACTAAGAATTTACTAGCCAGCCCTACTCTTTTGTTTATGATTTTGTTGACAGGAAGGACTGATTGGGCTCATTGATTTGAGCTGCTCTTATGGAATGGCATGATTTGTGCACTAGTGAAAACTGCTATTTCCATGTGAAAAATGAATGTCATATGCTGCATTTGCTATAGGCCTATTGTTTACCTTTTTGTTGGTGACATTTTGATATCTTGATAATATGCAGATGTTTAAAGGGCAAATCCACAGATGAAACAATAACAAAACAGAGGCCCCGCTGTTTTTTTCACTGGCTGTCCACTGGTTTCAAAAACAATGATTGATAGGCAGCTTAAACTTCTTGAATTCAACCATTATTAGGTTCAAATACACATGTAGATTTGTGAATATCCATCCATAACAACCACTATCCGTAAGGTGCAAATAGCTAAATGAGAGAGTAGCAGTGGAATTCACATCAATGTGAAACGTAGATATCAATAATAAGTGATATCCGTATCGCCGTCGACTACACCACTGCTGTCATCCTTACCTCCAAACATTTATTCAAGTTGGATAAAATATTTATTTCTGCTTTTATTTCTTTCATCACATTCCCAGTGGGTCAGAAGTTTACATACACTCAATTAGTATTTGGTAGCGTTGCCTTTAAATTGTTTAACTTGGGTCAAACGTTTCGGGTAGCCTTCCACAAGCTTCCCACAATAAGTTGGGTGAATTTGGCCCATTCCTCCTGACAGAGCTGGTGTAACTGAGTCAGGTTTGTAAGCCTCCTTGCTCGCACATGCTTTTTCATGCTTTTTTTTTTTTGGGGTGTCATTGTCCATTTGGAAGACCCATTTGCGACCAAGCTTTAACTTCCTGACTGATGTCTTGAGATGTTGCTTCAATATATCCACATAATGTTCCTACCTCATGATGCCATCTATTTTGTGAAGTGCACCAGACCCTCCTGCAGTAAATCACCCCCACAACATGATGCTGCCACCCCCGTGCTTCACGGTTGGGATGGTGTTCTTCAGCTTGAAAAAGTGTCCCCCTTTTTCCTCCAAACATAATAATGGTTATTATGGTAAAACTGGTCTGATGAAACAAAAATAGAACTGAGGACATTTCTCCAAAAAGTACAATCTTTGTCCCCATGTGCAGTTGCAAACTGTAGTCTGGCTTTTTTTATGGTGGTTTTGGAACAGTGACTTCTTCCTTGCTGACAAGCCTTTCAGGTTATGTCGATATAGGACTCGTTTGACTGTGGATATAGATACTTTTGTACCTGTTTCCTCCAGCATCTACACACGGTCCTTTGCTGTTGTTCTGGGATTGATTTGCACATTTCGCACCAAAGTAGGTTCATCTCTAGGAGACAGAACACGTCTCCTCCCTGAGCGGTATGACTGCTGTGTGGTCCCATGGTGTTTATACTTGCGTACTATTGTTTGTACAGATGAACGTGGTACCTTCAGGCATTTGGAAATTGCTCCCAAGGATGAACCAGACTTGTGGAGGTCAACAAACATTTTTCTGAGGTCTTGGCTGTTGTCTTTTGATTTTCCCATGATGTCAAGCAAAGAGGCACAGAGTTTGAAGGTAGGCCTTGAAATACATCCACAGGTACACCTCCAATTGACTCAAATGATTTCAATTAGCCTATCAGAAGCTTCAAAAGCCATGACAACATTTTCTGGAATTTTCCAAGCTGTTTAAAGGCACAGTCAACTTACACGGAACCCAATCCGGCTGAGCATGTGCGCCATCGTGTGCTATCGTGCATACATTTATTATGCCCCCCCCCACACCAAACGCGATCACGACACGCAGGTTAAAATATCAAAACAAACTCTGAACCAATGACTTTAATTTAAGGACAGGTCGAAAAGCATTAAACATGTATGGCAATTTAGCTAGTTAGCTTGCACTTGCTAGCTAACGTTAATTTGTCCTATTTAGCTAGCTTGCTGTTGATAGCTAATTTGTCCTGGGATATAAACATTGAGTTGTTATTTTACCTGAAATGCACAAGGACCTCTACTCCGACAATTAATCCACACATAAAACGGCCAACCGAATCGTTTCTAGTCATCTCTCCTCCTTCCAGACTTTTTCATCCTTGAACTTATATGGTGATCGCATCTAAACTTTCATTGTATTACCACGACTACCGGCAAAACAGTTCGTCTTTCAATCACCCACGTGGGTATAACCAATGAGGAGATGGCACGTGGGTACCTACTTCTATAAACCAATGAGGAGATGGGAGAGGCTGAACTTTCAGTGTGATCTGCATCAGAAATAGGAATGACTTCTATTTAGCCCTTGGTAACGCAGCCGCTCATTGGAGTGCGTGAGCAGTGTGGGTGCAATAATTGAATAACATGGATTTTAACAATTATTTTGCGACACTTGTGCCCGTGACGTATCCAGGCTGGTCAGCATGTTAGTGTATGTAAACTTCCAACCCACTGTAATTGTGATACATCTGTAAATAATTGTTGGAAAAATTACTTGTGTCATGCACACAGTAGATGTCCTAACCGACTTGCCAAAACTATAGTTTCTTAAAACAAAATGGTGGAGTGGTTGAAAAACGATTTTTAATGATTCCAACCTAAGTGTATGTAAACTTCCGACTTCAACTTAAGATGGCCTACATGTAGAGAGAAAGAGGGCGCTGTTTCGCTCACTCGGATGCTTTTTCTTGTGAGATAATTAACTAATCAACGTTTATTGACTTGATTATTCACGTCATTCTTAGCTTAGCTAAGTGGCATAGTTGTTTTGCCTTCTCAATGGACATTGTTAATGAAGTCATAAGATGTCTAGCTAGTAATGTATTGCAATGCTATCAAGTTATCAAGAAGTTGCATAGCAACAGCATCAACTTCCGGTAGACAGGCAAAGCGCTAGTACGCTGAAAGGATACCGTTCATTTACAGCAACCTAAAATGAATTAATAGGCAGTAGTACATACTCATTAAGTATCTAGGATACAGATTCTTTGTATTGGTGTTCAAACATCGCTATGGAGTGTCAACAAATATCTACTCTGACCAAAGCTGGTGTTGAATAACGTCCTTGGTCAGAACCACAACACTCTCTAGCCACACAATCATTGGTCAAGGGTGATTTTTTATATCAAAGCTCAATATGTATGACAAAGGTTAGGGTCCTCTGACAGAACTACACATTTGACAGTCTGTGATTTGCTGATTGTCAAAGTGTGCCTTGGCTCAATATGTACCTTGACCTTAGGGTTAGTGTGGAGTGTGTGTCTGTGTGTGTGTGGAGATGGGGGGTGGTGGAATGGGGAGTCAAGTCACCTCTTCGACACTACAACACAGCCACCGCTCTAAACACAATGAAAGTACATATAAAAAGTAATTTAAAAGATTCCATTAGCTTATATCGACCATACCTAACATATGCTGTATGCAACACTGTTGAAATAGATCCCAGCTGTGCTTTTTGAATAGAAATCAAATCTAGGTGCTGACGCCCAAATTAAGATACTCACACACAGTAGTCACATTGATCATGCATTACTTTTATTGGAAATTGTTATGGAAATGTATGTGCATCTTTTTAATAGTCTGTGTAAATACATTGAACTTAATTAAACTGAATCCCTGTGATATGGCTGAAGGCCTAGAAAGCTAAACGTACTGTATAGTCTTGTTAGAGATGTCTTCAGGAGCTAAAGGCTCTGTGAGCTCCCTAGGTCTGTCCACATTCCTCCCACTAAGTGGTTCTGCCTCCAAGCTTTTCATATCCAACTTTTCTCTTCCCGTCTTAATATGCTAAGTGAGGATGGGCGCCCCACTGCTCTCTTACCCAGGATCACTTATTAATGAGAGAGCTAAGAAGCCCGGTCTGCTGATCAATGCTGAACCCCCAAGAAGTGTGTGTGTGTGTGTGTGTGTGTGTGTGTGTGTGTGTGTGTGTGTGTGTTCATGTCTAAGGTTAAGACCAGCCCATGACCTTAAGCGGGGTCGTTATTTCATACAGTCTGAATCGAAGACCTACACAAGCTGTACACTGTACGTATCTGTGTGTGCGTGCATGTAAACTAGGTATCCTCATTAACAGTAGAGGCATGAGATGCTGGATCGGTCTGCCATTACACAGTGTAATATTCTGCTGCTACTGTGAATATATTTCCTCTCCCTGTCATAGAGTATTTCTCAATGTAACCTGTCTAAATCCTCCTGTTGTCTCTACAGTACCACACTCTGCCTTCCCGTTTCCTCTACAGTACCACACTCTGCCTTCCCGTTTCCTCTACAGTACCACACTCTGCCTTCCCGTTTCCTCTACAGTACCACACTCTGCCTTCCCATTTCCTCTACAGTACCACACTCTGCCTTCCCGTTTCCTCTACAGTACCACACTCTGCCTTCCCGTTTCCTCTACAGTACCACACTCTGCCTTCCCGTTTCCTCTACAGTACCACACTCTGCCTTCCTGTTTCCTCTACAGTACCACACTCTGCCTTCCCGTTTCCTCTACAGTACCACACTCTGCCTTCCCGTTTCCTCTACAGTACCACACTCTGCCTTCCCGTTTCCTCTACAGTACCACACTCTGCCTTCCCGTTTCCTCTACAGTACCACACTCTGCCTTCCTGTTTCCTCTACAGTACCACACTCTGCCTTCCCGTTTCCTCTACAGTACCACACTCTGCCTTCCCGTTTCCTCTACAGTACCACACTCTGCCTTCCCATTTCCTCTCCCTCATTTTTTCATCTTATCTCTTTTCTCTCTCCATATCCTTTCCTCCTCTTTTAACAGGCCTGTATCCTTCCCTCAAGAGACAGCGGTAGAGTTTATGTTTTCATGTTCATCTTTCTCTCTCGCTCTGCTTTCTAGGACGAGCCAACGGCTCCCATCTATTTCCAGGCTCTTTCAAATCCTTAAGCAGGAACAAAAGCTGTTTCTAACGTATTTTTTTGTTTTTTGGGAGTTGCTCCATTTAAAAATAATAATATTGTTTCCGATATTTTAAATACATTACTATCGATTATCCAAAGCATAAAGGGGCTCATGAGACATGTATCAGTTATATTCTTAAGGAAAGAATGGTTATGTAGTATATAATTAATTTAAAAGTCAACAAATGGATGTACCAATCCCAGATTGTTCCTTTAATCACTGTTATAATGTATTTCAACGTTTAAAGGTCAAAGTTGAAAAAAAGGCCTTGTTGCTGACTAATCCTGCTATCTCTCTCACACACACACACACACACACACACACACACATTTGATACTTTCAGCAGCATGGATAGCGCCAATCTCCACTGATGTTGAAAATAAGGGATGTACATGCTGTAAATCTCTTGCAGTGAGATACACCCATCTCTTTCCACCACTCCCATCCCCCATTCATCTTCTCAGAGTGGCTCTTTACTAACGCTAGGAGAGCTGTAGCCTGGTTATCGCTCCCAAAACACACAGACACAGCACAGGGTAGCATCAAACAGACAGCATCCCCATATCAGGAGTGATTGTACAGAATGTGTGTGGATTGCTGCTTGACAGAAAGTAACGTCTGAAAGAAACAGAATGATAGACTGTGTGTACGTCTACATGTACGTGTACGTGTGCGTGTTTGTGTTTGTGCGTGTGTGTGTTGCCAGGGTGCTATATCTCAAAAAGCCCTGACATAGAAAGAGTAGGTTGAACCCCTCGGCCTAAATGACAGTAAACAGCTTATAGTGTTTCATTTGGCCAGCTCTTAAACAAGACAGTCTGTGTGTGTTGAGGACTGACACCTCCAACACAGCATAAACGGCATGAGAGAAACCACACTACAGAAAACCACTACGCACTACAATTGTACTCTGGCCAAATACGTTTTCACCCAAGATTCCGCCTCCATAATCTAATTTCCCCCTGGTGCCAACATGTCTGAGGCACTTTATGTGGGGATGACCAGGAACTGTGCAGGTTTACATAACCCAGTATTTGAGTGTGTCTAAGTGCATTTCAGACAGCACAGGTCTTTTGAACATGGGCTCTAGCTCTCTGCAATGTGTATGATTGTGCTTGTGTACATGTTTTTGTGTGTTACACACATTTATGTGAGGTGTGCATGTCTGTGTATGTGGTCTACCTGTGCTCCAAAGCAGTGTGACTGAGGATAATGAATCCAGCGTTTTGTAGAGGAGGAGAGGAGAAGGAGGAGTCCTCTCTCTCTCTCCCTCTCCCTCTGAATGCACAATGGAACGTGTGGCAAGACCGGAATGTCAATGTGGCTTCGGAACATCGCCAGGAATACTTAATCAGCCTGTAGAGCCCGGGACAGGGAAGGCCAGGCTCAACCTTGAGCTGCTGTGTATGTGTGTGTGTGTGTCTGTCTGTTGTGTTCCCTCTGCACAGGTGTCCAAAGAGCTAGATACCTCACTCATGACGGAGACACACAACTACACACACTCACACACACACAGAAGCCTGACAAAATCAGAGAGCGAGAGAGGCTGGATGTCTCATAACCCAACAAGGGCAAGGCCCTGTGTACTGTATATACACACAGCATACTGTAGGTACACACACGCATGCATGCACACACACACCATTGCGTAGTGGCTGAGTGAGGGAGACAGATGGTGACTTATACTTCTCTTTGAGCACCAACACTACATTTCCCAGGAGGCCTCTCATAAAGCCTGCTGTCAAAAGCAATGTTCTTCCTATTTCTCTGTGATTGGACCACAGCCCCCAGGGAGGAGTCAGGGGTCAGGACCCAGGATATGACCCGGAGCGACAGATCGTGATTAATCATTGGACAGAGATGAGAGACTTAGGGAAGATCTCAATTGCATACTCGTTGCGTCCTCTCTACTCTCCTTGAGATCTTCCGCAAGTTAACACCACAATATAGGGGGTCCTGGAGGTCAGGAGAAGCCAAGTAATGGAGGGGTTACAATCCATAGAGTTGATTACAAGAACCAAAATGCAATATACTGTTAAAGGGTATTGATTTGGATTGTAATTCCATTTGCATTGAAGTGAATACAACGGTGTTCTAAACCCCTTTTATCCCCCAGTGTGAGATATGTAAAGCAGTTACAGCATCTCTCAGGAGGCTAGATGAATACACCAGGATACAGCAGTGTGTTTCCTGAGGGTATGGGAAATATATAGAATGATCTCCATTCAGACTCAACAGAAGCACGACAGCTGTCACCTACACAGTCGGTTGTGGAGAATAATGGTGTGTATGCAAACAGCCTTATGGAGAATGGCTCATTTACAAACAAACAAAACACTGATTGCACAAACCCTTATAATTGTAACTAACCAATATAACCATGACGTAATAAGCAACAATATAATTTGGCTAATTGTACCAGTCACATTAGTAGAATAACACTATCAGTATTTACTAATTCCCTGTGTACATTACAACATTACATTACATTTCTGTCAACTGCAGACAGGAGCAGTCAGAAACCAGTCAAACAGCCATCTGAATGTCTACCTGTTCACTAGCTGAAGCACTGACTCTATTTCTGTTTTCACAGCCATTTTCCATGCGATTGGGCCGACAGGCCCGTAGGGAGATTGAGAGAGCAGGGAGGGATACATCGTACATCACTAGCATAAATACACCCGTACCGACATAAACCACAGACATAGTTATGCATGCAGAGGAAAGTACAGGAGACAGGAGCATTGATCTGTGATGTTATGAGGACAAAGTGACACATGGAGGGTACGCATGAATCCCTACTCTCTATGTAAGGTGCTACTTTGGGACAGAACCATAAAGACACAAGGTTTTTTGGACAGAAATGGTGCACTATTTGGGTGTAATTTAAGACAGGTTCAGACACATTCAGAGTTAGATATGGTTAAAGAGTATTGGGTAGGAGGGGATGTAAGCCATACCTGAACACCTCCCCATTCCTCAAATAAATTGTAGATAGCTCAACCAAAGCCAAACTTAACCAGCCATCTTCCAGATAGTGTATTTCCCAGGCCCAGAGCATGAATGTCAGTGAAGTCTCTATAGGCAAAAGCCAATTGGATCTACAGCTCAGGGGCCAGTTGTAACTGGGCCCAGGCCTCTACTGTAGTGTAAGACAGGAAACACCATTGTAGTGTTCCACAGTCAGGGTGCTGAGTGACAATAACTGGGTGTATCTTAGACAGGTCTATTGGATTGGAACAACAGACAGGCAAACACAGCCCAGCTGATCTGGTTCTCTCTCATTGACAAATGAACACAGAGATAAACATGAACAAATTATCAGTCGATTATCAAGCACAAGATAACACATTTCCTCTCTGTAACACAGGCACACGCACACACACCCATGCACATCCGCACACAGGAAAAACACACCCATGCACATATACACACACACACAGGAAACACGTATACACAAATACACACGTACAAACACACACACCCACACATAAACACACACACATACTGTAAAATGGGGACCTTAAAACAGTCGTAAGGACAACGATTCAGCAGGAGGCCGGCAGGTAGAGGTGAAATAGATGTTGTTTTTCTACACAGCGCTGGTGTTTCAAGAGGACTTTTGAAACATTTACAGGTATATACAAACTTTCAACTTGAAAATATCAGTATTCAAACAGAAAAAGCCTCCAATCAGGCAAAACCTGTAATAAGAATAAAGGCATAGGTAGGGTATAATAGGCTCAAATGCAGCCTCCCCATTGAGTTAACAAAGGTGAACTGACTAGAACATAGCCAAATGGGTACTTACAGTTTTTTCTCAATGGCGTGCAAGATGTTTTTTGATCTGTGTTGAAATGTATCTATAGTAGAACAGCAACGCGCTGACCAACTGGCAAGTGTCTTCACTGACATTTTCAACCTCTCCTTGTCCGAGTCTCTAATACCAACATGTTCTAAGCAGACCACCATAGTGCCTGTGCCCAAGAACACTAAGGTAACCTGCCTAAATTACTACCGACCCGTAGCACTCATGTCTGTATCCATGAAGTGCTTTGAAAGGCTGGCCATGGCTCACATCAACACCATTATCCCAGAAACCCTAGAACCACTCCAATTTGCATACCTCCCCAACAGATCCACAGATGATGCAATCTCTATTGCACTCCACACTGCCCTTTCCCACCTGGACAAAAGGAACACCTATGTGAGAATGCTACTCATTGACTACAGCTCAGCGTTCAACACCATAGTAACCTCAAAGCTCATCACTAAGCTAAGGACCCTGGGACTAAACACCTCCCTCTGCAACTGGATCCTGGATTTCCTGACGGGCCGCACCAAGGTGGGAAGGGTAGGTAACATATCCTCCACGCTGATCCTCCACACAGGGGCCCCTCAGTGGCGCATGCCCAATCCCCTCCTGTACTCCCTGTTCACTCATGACTGCACGGCCAGGCACGACTCCAATACCATCATTAAGTGTGCCGATCACAAAACAGTGGTAGGCCTGATCATCGACAACGATGAGACAGCCTATAGGAAGGATGTCAGAGACTTGGCCATGTGGTGCCAAGACAACAACCTCTGCCTCAACGTGATCAAGACAAAGGAGATGATTTTGGACTACAGGAAAAAGAGGACCGAGGACGCCCCAATTCTCATCAACGGGACTGCAGTGGAGCAGGTTCAGAGCTTCCTTGGTGTTCACATCACCAACATGGTCCAAGCACACCAAGACAGTCGTGAAGAGGGCACGACAAAACCCATTTCCCCTCAGGAGACTGAAAAAATTTGGCATGAGTCCTCAGATCCTCAAAAGGTTCTACAGCCGCACCATCGAGAGCATCCTGGTTGCATCACTGCCTGGTATGGCAACTGCTCGGCCTCCCACCGCAAGGCACTACAGAGGGGAGTGCGAACGGCCCAGTACTCTCTGTTGTTATCATATATGCCATAGACACTTTAATAACTCTACCTTTGTGTACAGTTGAAGTCGGAAGTTTACATACACTTAGGTTGAAGTCATTAAAACTCGTTTTTCAACCACTCCACAAATGTATTGTAAACAAACTATAGTTTTGGCTAGTCGGTTAGGATATCTACTTTGTGCATGACACAAGTAATTTTTCCAACAATTGTTTACAGACAGATTATTTCACTTATAATTCACTGTATCACAATTCCAGTGGGTCAGAAGTTTACATACAATAAGTTGACTGTCCCTTCAAACAGCTTGGTAAATTCCAGAAAATTATGTCATGGCTTTAGAAGCTTCTGATAGGCTAATTGAAATAATTTGAGTCAATAGGAGGTGTACCTGTACCTCTTTGCTTGACATCATGGGAAAATCCAAAGAAAGTAGCCAAGACCTCAGAAAAATATTGTTGACCTCCACAACTCTGGTTCATCCTTGGGAGCGATTTCCAAACACCTGAAGGTACCACGTTCATCTGTGCAAACAGTAGTATGCAAGTATAAACACCATGGGACCATGCAGCCGCATACCGCTCAAGAAGGAGACGCGTTCTGTCTCCTAGAGATGAACGTACTTTGGTGCAAAAAGTGAAAATCAATCTCAGAACAACAGAAATAGACCTTGTGAAGATACAAAAGTATCTATATCCACACTCAAACGAGTCCTATATCGACATAACCTGAAAGACCGCTCAGCAAGGAAGAAGCCACTACTCCAAAACCACCATAAAAAGCCAGACTATGGTTTGCAACTGCACATGGGGACAAAGATTGTACTTTTTGGAGAAATGTCCTCTAGTCTAATGAAACAAAAATAGCATCATGTTGTGGGGGTGAATTGCTGCAGGAGGGACTGGTGCACTTCACAAAATAGAGCATCACGAGGTGGAAAATGATGTGGATATATTGAAACAACATCTCAAGACATCAGTCAGGAAGATAAAGCTTGGTCGCAAATGGGTCTTCCAAATGAACAATGACCCCAAGCATACTTCCAAAGTTGTGGCAAAGTCAAGGTATTGAAGTGGCCATCACAAACCCTTGACCTCAATCCCATAGAAAATGTGTGGGCAGAACTGAAAAAGCATGTGCGAGCAAGGAGGCCTACAAACCTGACTCAGTTACAACAGTTCTGTCTGGTGTAATGGGCCAAAATTCACTCAATTTATTTTGGGATGCTTGTGGAAGGCTACCCGAAACTTTTGACCTAAGTTAAACAATTTAAAGGCAATGCTACCAAATACTAATATAGTGTATGTCAACTTCTGACCCACTTGGAATGTGATGAAAGAAATAAAAGCTGAAATAAATCATTCTTTCCACTAGTATTCTGACATTTCACATTCTTAAAATAAATTGGATTAAACGTCAGGAATTGTGAAAAACTGAGTTTAAATGTATTTGGCTGAGGTGTATGTAAACTTCCGACTTCACCTGTAACTTTGGACATGTGTGCGTTCCTATCGTGTTGTTGTTTCTACTGTAGCACACCATATTTATATATGTATTGAGCATAATGTATTTACTGTTTTATTCACATTTTCAAGTACTGGTGACGTCATGCGTACTGATTCTTCCATAGATTGTAATGGACACATATGATGAGGTTAAAATGCTTTTTTTTGAAGGTTGTACTGAATATGATGAGCTAATGCTAAGCTAATTGCCAGCTATGTGTGGCACCATGTTTGTTGCCATCATGCAATGTGTTCTGGCTGTCAAAATTAGGTGAAGGGATGGTTCCGGAAGTGACTGATGTAAGTGAATGATGGTATACAACACACTCCCTTCAACATGCATACTGCAAGCAGAACCAACTCATCTTGTACCCTCTTATTTTAAGTTGACGCGAAAAAACAAACATGGCGGAGCGCATAAACTACCCATCGTCGGATTAATATAGATTTTTTGAAAGTATTTTCCTCAATTATTTTGATCACTGGTGAGGTCACCCGTGATGTAATGGATAGTAAATAGCAATTGCTATCAGCCAAGAGTTAGCTAAAAAACTGTGTGGCCAGCTCAAACGTTGACTGTTGCGTTAATCTTAACTGGAAGTTCTAAATAAGTGTTTTGTATGTGTCAAAGGGTAAGTATTTTGTTCACAGAATATTCACACATTGTTTTCATCAGAAAATAAATGTCTGCAATTGTGTGCACTGTTTCCTGCAAGCAGTACATACTATTGCACACAATTCTAAATCACCCCATCAGTGTCATACCATTTACAATATATGGAAAGATCTAGGCAATGGGGACTGTCAAATTGAAAAAAATTCAAATTGAAGATTCCCAACTGTCAAATTGAAGATTCCCTACTGTTGACCAATCCCCGACGAAGGGGTGTAGATTTTGTCTACCGAACATATGCTTGTGCACTCTAACAGCTGAAAAAACCCTGCTGAACGCTACCAAACACCAAAACCTCACCAAATGTCATTATAGTATACATGCAAAACTGTTTCGACTGGGAGGCATACGGTAAGCTTTAGAGCTGTCAAATCCACAAGTGGCTCCTTGCATTACCTTATTGCGGACACTGCCTTTAGACCGCTGTTGAAGGATTTTTATCAATAATGACTAAATAATGCATACATTTGGTGTAGAAGTATAACTAATTGAAGTTATATGCTGTCTGATAAAGAATGGTTCTACATAGGCAAAGAGGAAGTGTTAACAGACAAATTGTGACAGACAACTTGTGACCACTGTGAAACCCATAACAAGAAGAAAGTCTCCCCATCCTAGGAGGAGAGAAACAGTTAGGCTTGCAGTAGATTATCCTCTTGAAACTCTGGGGGCGGTATTTAATTTTTGGATAAAAAACGTTCCCGTTTTAAACGGGATATTTTGTCACGACAAGATGCTTGACTATGCATATAATTGACAGCTTTGGATAGAAAACACTCTACCGTTTCCAAAACTGCAAAGATATTGTCTGTGAGTATAACAGAACTGATGTTACAGGCGAAACCCAGATAAAAATCCAATCAGGAAGTGCCCCATATTTTGAAAGCGCTGCATGCCAATGACTCCTTCTATGGCTGTGAATGGGCTACAAATGAGCTTACGCTTTCTACGTATTCTCCATGGTGTCTACAGCATTGTGACGCATTTTTACGCATTTATGTTGAAGAATAGCCGTAAGGGACTACATTGAGCAAGTGGTCACATGATGGCTCCGCAGAAAATCTTGCGTAAAGTACAGAGGTAGCCATTATTCCAATCGCTTCTAATGAGAAACCAATTGTCCCGGTGGATATATTATCGAATAGATATGTGAAAAACACCTTGAGGATTGATTCTAAACAACGTTTGCCATGTTTCTGTCAATATTATGGAGCTAATTTGGAAAAAAGTTTGGCGTTGTAGTGACCGCATTTTCCGGTCGATTTCTCAGCCAAACGTGAAGAACAAAGGGAGCTATTTCGCCTACAAAAATAATCTTTTGGAAAAAAGGAACATTTTCTATCTAACTGGGAGTCTCGTGAGTGAAAACATCCGAAGTTCTTCAAAGGTAAATGATTTAATTTGATTGCTATTCTTATTTTCGTGAAAATGTTGCCTGCTGCTAGCAGGGCATATTGCTATGCTAGGTTATGATAAACTTACACAAATGCTTGTCTAGCGTTGGCTGTAAAGCATATTTTGAAAATCTGAGATGACAGTGTGATTAACAAAAGGCTAAGCTGTGTCTAATTAGTTTCAGGCGATGATTACGCTCCCGGATCCGGGATGGGTAGTATCAAGAGCAACTTGTGGTAACATATCATAAGCAATATATGTCTGTTGGAATGGACTTTTGAAGCAGCTTTGTCCTTGTCAGAGAGGGGGAGGGACATGTAGGACGCTATGACGCTATGTGTGATATAAACTAATGTACATTGTGTTTATGTTCAGAGCTCTCGGGAATAAACACTATTGATTAATTTTGAGACTGATCTTTGTCTATTTTATGCAAATAAGAACCTTACAAATTCTTAGAAACGGACAAAGTGTTTTGCTTTGTTAGAATTTAATTGGTTAACGTACATCTAGGAATTAAATTCCTCTAACAATTTGGTCCTTCGAAGCCGGATCTAAATATCTGTTCCTGTCATCTGAAGGTAACAAGTCGAGAACCGTGCACGGGCGGGCCGTGGTCCCGTAAAATAAAGTCCTGTCCCCTGACATTGAGGCTCTATAACAGGCCAGTATACACCCCAAGTTGACAGGAACGGTGACTAGATCCAACCGACATTGCTTTTCCCAGTCTGCGAGACCAGGTCAGTAGCCTTTATTCTCGATTTGGGGAGAATGAATTGAGATATTTTTGTTTTGATGTTCTAAAAATACTTAGAATTGATCAATAATAGGATCTTGAGTACTCCTAACAGATTCACCCAGGGGTTTTGCCTTGTTGTTTCAGAAAGATTGATAGGGAGGCAGGTCCGAAAAGACCTGAGGTAAGGCCCTGCCACAAATAAAAATAACGAGGATATAGTAGGTTGTTAGAATAGGACGGTTATTTTGTACAAATAGTATAACTCATGGTTAAGCATTAATGCGGTAAATTAGCCATAGTCCTGGTTAAGCATTAAAGCGGTAAATTAGCCATAGTCATGGTTAAGCATTAATGCGGTAAATTAGCCATAGTCATGGATAAGCATTAAAGCGGTAAATTAGCCATAGTCATGGTTAAGCATTAGAGGTAAATTAGCCATAGTCATGGTTAAGCATTAATGCGGTAAATTAGCCATAGTCATGGTTAAGCATTAAAGCGGTAAATTAGCCATATTCATGGTTAAGCATTAAAGCGGTAAATTAGCCATAGTCATGGTTAAGCATTAATGCGGTAAATTAGCCATAGTCATGGTTAAGCATTCATGCGGTAAATTAGCCATAGTCCAAATTTAAAAACTGGTAAGGTAATTTTATGCGAACAGGATAACTTAAACCTATTTAACGCTGAAAGAAATTAATATCCAAACAGGAGGAGAGGGAAAACTAATTTAGCGAAGTGAGATACGAGATATTGACTTCAACAACAACCAAAAAATAGGACGATCGACAGTGGTATCAGACGATCGATAGTGTCCGATCGACACCACTATAGATAAAGTTTCTAGAAAGGAGAGCACACACATAGGGAGTAGTGACATAAGAGATAAGAGTTTTAAGCACATACTTAGATCTTAGAAATCCATACACATAGATTGTAAACATTAAAGAGACACACACATAGTCAAGACAGGAGAGCAACTATAGTAACTAGGTAACGGTAAACAACACATACATAGATCATAGAAATACATACACCTAGATTGTAAAACTATACTGTAGAACATAACTATAGTAATTGGATAGCGGTAGAAAAGAACACACACATAGAAGAAGATGAGACAGAAAAAGGATTGTGCGGCTGTAAAAGGAAAAGGGGACCCCAGGACAGGGGGCAGCGGTGGTTTTACAGTGGGCTGTAGATAGAGAGCAAAGAGAGAGAGAGAGAGAGAGAGAGCGGACAGACAGGAATCGAATAATTATTGCTACTCTAGGGAAAGTCAGGAAAGATTTAACCGAACTAGGACAGGATTTAGCAAACTTATTGAGAAAGGGAATAAAGGTAGAGAAAGTCGAGAGAAGTGCATAGAGACAATCAAAAGAAAGGTGTAGATAGTCAAGGGAAACAGCAGGACAAGGGTTAAATACCGGGCTGTCTGAATCCCGGAAAAGAAGGTTACAAGGTAAGGGGACATACAGAGAGAATGAGAGAGCGAGAATAAGGAGAACCCTCGCTGGATAAAAGCTTGGACCTTTGAATTAGGGCTATTTTCTGGGAATTGTCTCAGTGCCGGAGTTTGCGACTACAGACATTTATAATAATAGGGTTGTTGGCGGGGAGGCTCCATCATTCCAATAGTGATGGTGGTTCTGAGGTTAAATAGCTGCCTTCTAAGCTTGAGACCCAAGTTTGATTCCTGGTAAATGCTCTGACAAAAATCTGAGGTTTTGATTGTAATTAAAGTATTTGTATGTTTTGCCTGGAAAGATACGGTCGCTAGTGTTTGTATAAGAAATAAACTGAAAGTTGTGATAGCTTGTTTGGTTCAAATTGATAGAAGGGATCAATAGAACTTTCTTAAAACCTCTTGAAACTAGGTGGCACTATTTTTATTTTTGGAAAAATAACGTTCCCAAAGTAAACCACCTATTTCTCAGAATATGCATATAATTGACAGCTTAGGATAGAGAACACTCCAAAGTTTCCAAAAGTGTCAAAATATTGTCTGTGAGTATAACAGAACTGATATTGCAGGCGAAACCCTGAGGAATATCCAATCAGGAAGTGCCTCTTATTTTGAAACCGTTGTGTTCCTATGCACCCCTATTGGCCATTGAAAGGGATATCAACCAGATTCCTTTTTCTACGTATTCCCTAAGGTGTCTACAGCATTTTGACGTAGTTTCACACCTTTATGTTGAAGAATGAGCGTAAACGACTACATTGCGTAAGTGGCCAGCTGAGGGCTCTCAGAGTGATTCTTGCGTAAAAGACAGAGGTAGTCATTTTTCCTCTCGCTACTACTGAAAAGCCAATTGTCCTGGGTTGATATATTATCAAATAGATATTTGAAAAACACCTTGAGGATTGATTATAAAAAACGTTTGCCATGTTTCTGTCGATATTATGGATATAATTTGGAATTTTTTGTCGAACAATCACAGGGGTAGGAGCAGATCTGAAACCAACAGGGTTCGGAGGTTAACTCTCTACTGAAGATTCCCTTATACCTAACCTTTCCCCGATGTGTGGGTTCATAGAAGTGAAAGTGTGGACTGACTTCTAGCTGAGGATATGTTCTCCGGAAAGGGTGGGGCTTTACAGGAGTGCTGATTGGTCTGAGCTGTTCCTAAATACACCATGACCCATCCCGAGAATGCAGAAAGAGGTAACTTGACCCATAGTTTAGATGATGAGGATTTTGTTTTAACCAAGCATAAGAGATCACTTGATCTGGATAAACAGGAAGTGAGAGTGGAGATTGGGAAGGAAGTCTCGGTGGAGTTCTATGTAGACCTAATGGGGTCTCTGACTCCTTGGCAGTCTAGGACTATGAGATATTATGGAAGATATCTGTACAGGTCCCCATGTAGTTCATGTGACTGGAACGAATTGCAAAAATCGCTGAAGTTGGAGACTTTTATCTCCCTCACCAACTTCAAACATCAGCTATCTGAGCAGCTAACCGATCGCTGCAGCTGTACATAGTCTATTGGTAAATAGCCCACCCATTTTCACCTACCTCATCCCCATACTGTTTTTATTTATTTACTTTTCTGCTCTTTTGCACACCAATATCTCTACCTGTACATGACCATCTGATCATTTATCACTCCAGTGTTAATCTGCAAAATTGTAATTATTCGCCTACCTCCTCATGCCTTTTGCACACATTGTATATAGACTCTCCCCTTTGTTTTCTACTGTGTTATTGACTTGTTAATTGTTTATTCCATGTGTAACTCTGTGTTGTCTGCTCACACTGCTATGCTTTATCTTGGCCAGATCGCAGTTGCAAATGAGAACTTGTTCTCAACTAGCCTACCTGGTTAAATAAAGGTGAAATAAAATAAAAAAAATAAAAAAATGGACACAGGTCATAGCTCACACAGAGAGAGAGAGGGCTATATGAATCCACATACCAAGTATGGAAGGAGGTGGAGTATCGTGAAGGTAAAGGTTTCAGTTGACACCCTAGTGCCATTCCGGGAAGAAGAAGTTATAATAGTGCAGACGAAAGATCTTAAGGAAGTGATTGAGGTGGAAACTGATTACGGGGATTCTAACCTATAGTTAGAATGGATTCAGTATACAGCCAGATCAGTAGCGAAAAAAGAATGTTAGGCCTGCGCCACAGCAAAACCTCAGTTGACAACCATTCCCTTTCCATTTGATGGAATTGATTCACGCAGGGTAATGGCCTGTATGGTAAAGCTGTTCATGAGGGCAGGGAAGCCGGACAATTACAGTTGCATTAATCTGTGTTATCTGTATCCCCATGTGCCCATTACATCCAGACTTCCCCCTTTCACAGTTACAGGAGGACATTACTATTGTATGGCTCGCTACATCACACACGGATGGGACGTAGGGGAAGTAAGAACATGCAATAGGACAGAGAATGTTACAACCGACACGACAATGAGGGACTTGACTGGCAGATGAAAAGGCCTAGAGTGGATGTCTGGTGGTTTGTGGCAGGGTAAGACTGTGGCCTAACCTGCCTACCAATTGGACCGGTGGTCAATCATCTTATGGTGATAACAGCTGCAACTAGGTTGATGGGATGTCAGGATAGAATAGCCTTGGATATGTTACTGGCTGAAAAGGGTGGGGGGGGGTGTATGTGAGGTTTTGTCCCAGAAATAACAGCTCCGGACGGATCAGTGACGAGTTGGCAGAAAACTCTGGGGTGGATACTGGGATGTCAGGATAGATGTCAGGATAGAATAGCCTTGGATATGTTACTGGCTGAAAAGGGTGGGGGGGGGATACTTCTCTGACTAATTGGTTTGACAGTATGTTTGGAAAATGGAAAAATGTAATGCTAACTGTGTTGTGGGCAACCTTCACCTGATTGACTGTGTTAGTTTTGTGCGGCTGTTGTCTTATTCCTTGCGTGAGAGGTCTCATTTCTAGGACTCTGGAGAAATCGATGACACAACAGATGGTGAGATACGGACCGATTCCAAGCTCTGACCAGTGGAATGTTGAATACATGCCCCCAGACCTAGCGGATGGATCCGGCTCCTTTACATACGAAAAGCCTAAGTTGGATGAGACCATTTTTGATGTTTAGGGATTTTAGATTGTTTCTTGTTTTGATGTTTAGGCTGTTTCTTTGATGACGATTTTAACGAAAATCCTGATAAGAGTTATGATTCTGATGTAGGCCTAGAACAGTCAGTGAAGTTGATTTTGGATAACCATAGATGTGTGCTTTTTAATATTTCTAATAAAAATAGATGTGCTTTTTAATATTTCTAATAAAAATAGATGTGTGATTGGATGTATAATATTTAGTCAAAGGGAGGATATGTTGAAGGACTTTTATCAATAATGACTAAATAATGCATACATTTGACGTAGAATTATAACTAACAGAAGTTATACACTGTCTGATAAAGAATGGTTTAACATAGGCCTACCAGTGGTTTCGCTCAGCTACAAGTTTTCACCATTCTCTCTTTTTCTCGTCATCCTGGTTTTTGACCTTTACCTGTCCTGCCATCCTGTACCTTTGCTCCACCTCTGGATTACCGACCTCTGCCTGACCTGAGCATGCTTGCCGTCCTGTACCTTGGCCTCTGCCCTGGATTATCGATCCCTGTTTGCCTGCCCCTGTGGTTACTGTATTTAATAACTGAACAGAAATTAGCATAACCAAACATTGTAGATTACTGGGTGAATTGTGGGGATTAACTGTGACAACTACTGAATTGTGAAAAAATATATAAACGCAAAATGTAATGTGCAGTTTTGTCACACAACACAATGCCACAGTCTCAAGTTTTGAAGGAGCGTACAATTGGCAAGCTGACTGCAGGAATGTCCACAAGAGCTGTTGCCAGAAAATGGAATGTTATTTTCTCTACCATAAGCCGGCTCAACATAATTTTAGAGAATTTGGCAGTACGTCCAACCAGCCTCTCAACCGCGGACCACGTGTAACCACACCCGTCCAGGACCTCCACATTCGGCTTCTTCACCTGCAGGATCGTCTGAGACCAGCCACCTGGACAGCTGATGAAATGGAGGAGTATTTCTGTCTGTAATAATGTGAGTGCGTACTTATGTGTGAGTAATGTGAGTTAGCACCTGTGTGTATGCATCACAGTACATATACAGTGGGGAGAACAAGTATTTGATACACTGCCGATTATGCAGATTTTCCTACTTACAAAGCATGTAGAGGTCTGTCATTTTTATCATAGGTACACTTCAACTATGAGAGATCCAAAAATCCAGAAAATCACATTGTTTGATTTTTAAGTAATTAATTTGCATTTTATTGCATGACATAAGTATTTGATACATCAGAAAAGCATAACTTAATATTTGGTACAGAAACCTTTGTTTGCAAATACAGAGATCATACGTTTCCTGTAGTTCTTGACCAGGTTTGCACACACTGCAACAGGGATTTTGGCCCACTCCTCCATACATACCTTCTCCATATCCTTCACGTGTTGGCGATGTTGCTGGGCAATATGGACTTTCAGCTCCCTCCAAAGATTTTCTATTGGGTTCAGGTCTGGAGACTGGCTAGGCCACTCCAGGACCTTGAGATGCTTCTTACGGTGCCACTCCTTAGTTGCCCTGGCTGTGTGTTTTGGGTCGTTGTCGTGCTGGAAGACCCAGCCACGACTCATCTTCGATGCTCTTACTGAGGGAAGGAGGTTGTTGGCCAAGATCTCGCGATACATGGCCCCATCCATCCTCCCCTCAATACGGTGCAGTCGTCCTGTCCCCTATGCAGAAAAGCATCCCCAAAGAATGATGTTTCCACCTCCATGCTTCACGGTTGGGATGGTATTCTTGGGGTTGTACTCATCCTTCTTCTTCCTCCAAACACGGCGAGTGGAGTTTAGACCAAAAAGCTTTATTTTTGTCTCACCAGACCACATGACCTTCTCCCATTCCTCCTCTGGATCATCCAGATGGTCATTGGCAAACTTCAGATGGGCCTGGAAATGCGCTGGCTTGAGCAGGGGGACCTTGCATGCATGTGGGATCTTGCATGGAGCCCCAGACCGAGGGTGATTGACTGTCATCTTGAACTTCTTCCATTTTCTAATAATTGCACCAACAGTTGTTGCCTTCTCACCAAGCTGCTTGCCTATTGTCCTGTAGCCCATCCCAGCTTTGTGCAGGTCTACAATTTCAACCGTGATGACCTGACACAGCTCTCTGGTCTTGGCCATTGTGGAGAGGTTGGAGTCTGTTTGATTGAGTGTGTGGACAGGTGTTTTTTATACAGGTAACGAGTTCAAACAGGTGCAGTTAATACAGGTAATGAGTGGAGAACAGGTCTGTGAGAGCCGGAATTCTTACTGGTTGGTAGGTGATCAAATACTTATGTCATGCAATAAAATGCAAATTAATTACTTAAAAATCATACAATGTGATTTTCTGGATTTTTGTTTTAGATTCCATCTCTCACAGTTGAAGTGTACCTATGATAAAAATGACAGACCTCTACATGCTTTTTAAGTAGGAAAACCTGCAAAATCGGCAGTGTATCAAATACTTGTTCTCCCCACTGTATGTGTAGCCCAGCATTCATCCTCAATGCTAGACGCTTTTATAACTGACAGTAACCTAGTGACAATGACATGTTGCCATGGTTACAGCAGCACCACTGGAATCTGTGTGGCTGGTGACCAGAGGTAATAGGCTAAAGGTTAAACAGAAGATGTACTCAAGAAGATGACAGACATGTGTGTGTGTGTCCATGTGTGTATGTGTTCATGTGCGTGTGTGCTCCAGTGTATTAGAATAAATAACAATGATAACATAGGGTTGAACATCCGGTAAGAAAGCTGTAAAGCTACCTGTGAAATGTACAGTAACACACACACACACACACACACACACACACACATACAAAAGCCAAGCCCAGAGAGCGTCCTTGGTGTGTGTTTAGAGGTCCCTCAGTACGACTCTCTGACCTCAATTGTACCACTCTCACTCTGTGGTTTGATCACTCAGCTGTTTCGGTGCTAAGCATCTGTAAGGTGTTACTGTACATGTGTGTGTGTGGGTTTTATGTTATTCTATCCTTGTGGGGACCTACAATTAATTTCCTCAAAATCCTATTTACCTTAACCCTTACACTTACCCTAACCTGTAACCCTAAACCTAACCACTAACCCCTTACCTTTACCCTAACCTGTAACCCTAAACCTAACCACTAACCCCTTACCTTTACCCTAACCCTGATTCTGACCCTAACCCTAACCTGTAACCCTAAACCTAACCACTAACCCCTTACCTTTACCCTAACCTGTAACCCTAAACCTAACCACTAACCCCTTACCTTTACCCTAACCCTGATTCTGACCCTAACCCTAACCTGTAACCCTAAACCTAACCACTAACCCTTTACCTTTACCCTAACCCTGATTCTGACCCTAACCCTAACCTGTAACCCTAAACCTAACCACTAACCCCTTACCTTTACCCTAACCCTGATTCTGACCCTAACCCTAACCTGTAACCCTAAACCTAACCACTAACCCTAACCTGTAACCCTAAACCTAACCACTAACCCCTTACCTTTACCCTAACCCTGATTCTGACCCTAACCTGTAACCCTAAACCTAACCACTAACCCCTTACCTTTACCCTAACCCTGATTCTGACCCTAACCCTAACCTGTAACCCTAAACCTAACCACTAACCCCTTACCTTTACCCTAACCCTGATTCTGACCCTAATTGTAACCCTAAACCTAACCACTAACCCCTTACCTTTACCCTAACCCTGATTCTGACCCTAACCCTAACCTGTAACCCTAAACCTACCCACTAACCCCTTACCTTTACCCTAACCCTGATTCTGACCCTAACCCTAACCTGTAACCCTAAACCTAACCACTAACCCCTTACCTTTACCCTAACCCTGATTCTGACCCTAACCCTAACCTGTAACCCTAAACCTAACCACTAACCCCTTACCTTTACCCTAACTAACCCTGATTGTAACCCTTAAACCAAACCCGTAAGCTTAAAATAGCCTTTGTCCTCATGTCCTTATTTACTGATTTCCAATTCTAATAGAACCCCATCCTCTTGATTATTAATGTTACTGAATCACTTCATTTCCAAAGTACGCTTTGGCAATGTACATTGTTACATCAATAAAACAATTGCGGACATGCAAATCCCACTCCAACTGGCTCTCCAAATCCTTAACACTGCTGCTACTGACAGGAATAAACTCAAACAGGATTTAAAACTCCACCAATAATCGCCATCCCTAGTTTCTTTAACAGTTTACATGGCCTGGTTATCCACCCCTGCGACTGCTTTTAAAATCAGTAGCTACTATTTGTGTCCCCTGCCTATTAATGATATGTGTTGTAAATACAGTATGTTCTTGCATGGATTTTTTTTTTACCCCTTTTTCTCCCCAATTTCATGGTATCCAATTGTTTTTAGTAGCTACTATCTTGTCTCATCGCTACCACTCCCGCACGGGCTCGGGAGAGACGAAGGGTGAAAGTCATGCATCCTCCGATACACAACCCAACCAACACTAACTGCTTCTTAACACAGCGCGCATCCAACCTGGAAGCCAGCCGCACCAATGTGTCGGAGGAAACACCTGGCAACCTTGGTTAGCGTGCACTGCGCCCAGCCCGCCACAGGAGTCGCTGGTGCGCGGTGAGACAAGGATATCCCTACCGGCCAAGCCTTCACTAACCCGGACGACGCTAGGCCAATTGTGCATCGCCCCACGGACCTCCCGGTCGCGGCCGGTTATGACAGAGCCTGGGCACAAACCCAGGGTCTCTGGTGGCACAGCTGGCCTTGACCACTTGCATGGACTTTTTAAGAAATGTCTGCTTTGTCTGTATGCTTTGCGGCACAGTTATTTCCCTATATCGGTCACGTGGTTATTGTAAAAGAGAATATGTTCTCAATGATTTACCTGGTTAATTAATGGTTAAATAAAATCTAAAAAACAAAAAAAGTACTTACCAATAATTCCTCTATCTTTATGCACCTTGGCCATTGAAACTTAGAGAGAGACTCAGTGTGATAGTGAGGGACAGAGAGAGAGAGAGAGATTCAATGTGAGAAAGAGAACTAGAGAGAGACTCAGTATGATAGTGAGGGACAGAGAGAGAGAGATTCAATGTGAGAAAGAGAACTACAGAGAGAGACTCAGTATGATAGTGAGGGAGAGGGAGATTCACTGTGATAGAGAGAGAGTGAGAGACCCAGTGTGATAGTGAAAGAGCGACTCAATGAGCGAGAGAGAGAGAGAGACAGAGAGACAGAGAGAGAGAGAGAGAGAGAGAGTGAGAGACTCAGTGTGATAGTAAGAGAGTTAGAGATAGGACTGAAAGAAAGAGAGATGTAGAGTTGGAGGTGAGAGGTGTGTGGTGCATTGCAGGTGAGAGAGAGGGAGTCAGGCCCCTGCAGTGCTCTACTGTAAGGCAGTCCAATCCAGACCCATGTTACCTGCCATCGCAAATAAAAATGTATTATTATTTCTGCCTCGTGTCTCCACTGTGAGATGGGAAGGACGTGGAGTCTGCTAATAAAATTATTTTATCGATAGGAATGGGGAAAAGGGGATGTTGATTAGCAGACCAAATAAATGATGTGCGTAAGAATGACAGCCCATTTCACACCATGATCTGCTCAGTTTGCAGGTGAACTTTTCCTCAAATTCGATTTCCTTCATTTTGATTGGATTTTTTAAACTTTGAATGTGGGACTGACTCGTCCATGGATTGATGTTTCAGCATCGTCTCAACGAAGCGTTCGCCGTTCGACTAGCCATGGGCGACATGAAAGCACAGGTACTGTACAAGCCTGGCACGAGTAGGCTCGAATAAGCGGCAGGTGCACGATCAACATCTACCTTCGGAACTGGAATGACGCCTGAGCTGGATCTATGTCAAGTTTTTTTTATTCCAGTTTTTTTACAGTCCAATGCAGCTGTTTTTATCTCACAATTCAATCATTTCTGGGTTAAAATTAAGTACCTTACTGTGGTTGTTTTCAATCCAAATGGTCAAAGAGCAATTTGTCAAGCAATAATTTTGCTATGACAGTCTGGGAGTGGTCTGAGTGTGGAGGGGAAAACTGAAAACTAGCTGTTATTGACAGAGATGTTTGGAACTCTATATATGATTGGTCTATTACCTAATTTACTGCGGGGTGATGTCACCAGGAAGGCCAAAACTCCATCCCACCAAAACAGGCTGAAATTCCAGACTGTCTTTTCAAACAGCTCTTACACTAAAATGACATGATCATCATTTTCGCAATTTCACACTATTCTTCCAAACTCATATTGTGGAATATATAAAACACAGGTAAATCTAGTTTTTGACTGCACTGGGCCTTTAAGTATTTTGTTTGCTTATTGGATAGTGAGAGATAGAGGTGAAAGGTAGATAAGAGAGTGTTGAAAGAGTAATCTATTTGAAGCCATGCTGGCAGCAGTACACTGTGCATGTGCTCCAGAGGTAGTGTCTTAGACCACTGCACCACCCCAGGCCACAGGATCTACATAACGTTGTTTCAACTTTGTAGTGTTGGTGTTTCCTTACTCGGTGTTGTGTTGGGGTTTGGTTTGTTGAGAAAGTAGACTGAGCGTGTGGGTGTCCAACAAATCTGTTTAGTCTCTCTCTCTTTCTCTCTCTCAATTTAAAGGGCTTTATTGGTATGGAAAATGTGTTTACAAAGGGAGATAAACAATCAGAAATGAACAGTTAACATTGCATGTTATATTATTGGCCTTGTAAAGTGTTGTAGAAATGTGCAAATAGTTGTAGTATGAAAGGGAAAATAAATAAACAGATAAATATAGGTTGTATTTACAATTGTGTGTGTGCTCCACTGGTTTCTCTTATCTTGTGGCAACAGGTCACACATCTTACTGCTGTGGGATTTCATCTAACTGATAGGGGAATTTATCGAGATTGGATTTGTTTCTCATTCTTTTTGGGTCTGTGATATCTGAAGGAAATATGTGTCTCTAATATGGTCATACATTTAGCATTAGGTTAAGAGCCAGGCGGCCTCTCTCAATAGCAAGGTTATGCTCACTGCGTCTGTACATAGTAAAAGCTTTCCTTGATTTTTTTGGTCAGTCACAGTGGTCAGGTATTCTGCTACTGTGTACTCTCTGTGTGGGCCAAATAACATTCCAGTTCTCTCTCTCTCTCTCTCTCTCTCTCATGTGAGGAGGAAACCAGAAGAGGAAAGAGACATTAAACGTGTTGCTATATGATGAATCACATACATGACATTATATTACCACAGGGTACCTAGCCAGAGAGAGCTGCTTGGCCCATCAATACAGAGAGAACTCAATACTTACTGCTCTACTCTTGCACACGGGCATACATATGTAGGCTCTTCATTTGATCACCCTGTTGCAGGAGAACTACAACTTGTAGTGTATTTGAGATTTTGAAAGGCTTCTGAAGTTTGTAGTTTCCACTTGAACATTTCAGACTTGATTTTCCCTTACAAATAAAGTATCAACCCCTTCAAAAATGTCCATTATTTATAATCCACATTTCCTGTTAATTTGAACAAACTGGCTCAAATTAAGATCCTACATCTGTACATACAGAACACACACATACTGTATGCATGTGTGATGGACATCACTACGCTTGGTTAACAGTATACTATATATTCCTTACTGGTCCTTGATCTAGTATCCTCTGTCTCACAAACACACGTGACGGCCCTCTTGACAAGCCAGTTATGCCAACGAAAAGCTAGCAACTTCGATTTCGCTGGTGGTGACATTTCAAGCTGAGAAATGAGGTTACCAATTGAACTTTGTTACACATGCTTAGGTTTGTGAACATGCAACAATGTACACACACACACACACGTATGATGCATGCATGAGCCAGGCTAAGATCCAGTTGATCAAACACCAGAACAGACAGAGTCACGTCAGACAGCTGTACAGGCTGGCTATCTCTCTGGGAGGAGATATCAGCAACACTGTAAAACAGTCGGTGAGAGGAAACACACACACACAAACCTTTAATGCATGCCTTTGCAAATGCATCTTGTTGCTGCTTGCCAGGTGTCTTGTATTGCCAAAGACAAGATGGTTTTCCTCTAAAGTGGATGATCAGTTATCAATAGTGTATTACGGGGAAGGGGCCTGGCCTACAGAGGGCTGTACAGTAGCCTGTGTATCTGTGAGGGCTGTAGTGCACGTGCCAGGAGTCAGAGGTCAGTAGAATATGCTGGACATGCTCCTCCACCACCACCCAGCCAAGGAGCAGGACTGCCAGGTCATCACTACTACTGTAATACACCACAGAGAGGCAGCCCATGTCAACAACCCAACCACTCTGTGTGTATGTGGTTGCTCCTTATTCTGAGCGTACACACACACAATACATATTCCCAAAATGCACACACACACACACACATCTTCTGAGGCTGTTTTCCCTGAACAGCATAATCAGTCCTCAGGTTAAAACAGACTATGGAAGGGAAAACGACTGGAAACAGCAGCACAACCCCCTGATGTGAGAGTTACAGCTAACAGGACTTGGCTACTGTTACAGTTAGCAATTCACACTGCTGCAAGAGCAGTGTTTTACACCAGCACATATAGTAAGTAGCCAGTTAGCTTAGCTGGGGGGATCCAGGAGGGCAAGAAAGGTTTGCTGTACAAGCTCTAATTTGGTTGCCTCTATCAGGAAATTACACTGATACATTTTTTTTGTTTCATTAGGTGTTGTAGAATTTGATATAAAACAAAGGAATTTGGGGGGGTTGACTGCTCTGTTGTCTACACTGATTAAATCACTAGACCTAGATCACTATCTTTGAGAATACCATATAAGTATCATCAGCTTTCAAAACAATTCAACATGTTTTTCTTTTATCATATCTTGGACCAGAGTGGTGAGGCTGTATCTCGACCTGCCGCTACCTGTTGTTCCTGCAGTGGGGAGGATTCACCATCTCCCTCTAATGTTTCCCTCGTTTATCTGCAGATAATTGCGCGCTGTGTGAAGGCATCAACTCGTGTACTGCTCGAGTGCTCCAGAAGCTGTGACTTGCGGGAGCGGGGTGGTGCTTGACTGAACAGCCAATCATATTTCTCAAATATAAATCGCATGACATTTACACGTGTAGTCTTCAATGGTTTTCAGAGCAGGTAAATGTTGAACTGTAATGCAAAAATGTGTTGATAAGTTACTGACCTTCTCGGGCCAGTGACTGACGAGAGCCATTGGCCTGTTAATGTTGGACCCTGCATGCAAAATAAAATAAATACATGTGCCAGAAAACAATAGCTTAAGTGTATTTTGACTGAAAATGTGTCTGTAAATCGGCTGTATAGCCGACAGCCGGCGCAAGTGGAAAACACTGATCAAGTCTTCAGTAGTGTAGGCTAGAGTTCCAATAGGACAACAACAACTCATCCCTCACCCTGATTGACAGCAATCTGCACTCAGCAGTCAACTGTACCTACAAGAACAAGACTTAGAGCTAGCTACTGGTCCAGCTGATGTTTTAAGTCTCAGGTAAGTTGTTCATCACACATAAACAACACATATGTACTGTATACTGAGCAGAGCAATTAAAGCTCCAAATTCACTATGTAAGTTTATCACCACAGAATGAGGAGAGAATGACATATCCTTGTAGTGTTTCTCCACAGGAGAGCTACATGCATGTCTCCTTATTCTGTGTGAAAAATCACAGCCTCCTCTCCTGTAGTCTCCTCTCTGCTTATAGCAGTAAAGACTGGCACAGATACAGTCACAAAGGTAATTATAAAACCAGGGAAATCACACACACACACACACACACACACACACACACACACAAACACACAAAATACACCAGTTAAAGAACTGTTTATCTTTGAGAGTTTTAATTCATTCACAGAGGTCCCAGGTCTTCCATTGTGTTTTTCTCAGGTCCCTGTAGCAACAGAACCGTCGACTGTTCCCCTCTGGGTGTCACTGGCCCAGTAAAACCACCCCGCTCTGCTGCTTTGCTTTGCCTCTGTAGAGTAGTATTTTTTTCAATCCTCTGGTGAAAACTGTATTCCTCATAACAAGAGATATTACACAAGTGATGCACAAAAAACTGCAAAGTGCTGTGTGTGTGTTTGCGTGTGTGTGTGTGTGTTTGCGTGTGTGTGTGTGTGTGTGTGCGTGTGAGTGTTTGTTTGTCCGTGTCCCATGACCAGTGTTTACTGCTGAAAAAAACACCTGTAGAGAGAGAGCAGGTCACACCATCATTAACACCTAAACTCACTCAGTCTAACACACATTAACACCTCTGCATGCTTAATAACGACACCTACATTGACTTAGTCTACCACCGGCACAATTCAAATTAAATCTAGAACGACATTGTGGCAAGATAATACAGGGACAGACAGACAGACAGACAGACAGACAGACAGACAGACAGACAGACAGACAAAAGAACACAGCACGTTTACTTGCTCCAAAGCATCGCCAAAGATGATACAGTCTATATTCACACTCAGGTACAGTACATACAGACACAACAACACCAAATCAATGGTATCTTGCTTGCTTACTCAAACACAAACATGCAAACACACACGTCACTGAAAGACACCTACAATGATCGTGTGTTTTTTAAATGTGAAAAATACCCAGTCTCTCGCTCCATAGGGATATCCCTTGTATTTTTCTCTCCCTCTCTGGGGATACACATGCCTGCTAGTACACACCCGGCCCTCTTTCTCTCCCCCCCCCTTCCATGTCTCTCCTTCTCTCTCTCCTTCCCTCCCTGTTTCTCCCCCTATCTCCCCCCCTCTCTCTTCCCTGTGTCTCTACCCCCTATCTCCCCCTCTCTCCTTCCCTGTTTCTCTACCCCCTATCTCCCCCCTCTCTCCTTCCCTGTTTCTCTACCCCCCTATCTCCCCCTCTCTCCTTCCCTGTTTCTCTACCCCCTCTCCCCTCTCTCTCCCTTTCCTACTCTTTCTCTCCTTCCCTTTTTCTCTACTTCTTTATTTCTCTCTCCCTCTCTATCTATATTACTCCCTCTCTTCTTCCCACATCTCTCCCTCTGCCTACTCAATCTGTGTGTGTGTTGATGTGTGTAGCTGTGTGTGTATGTGTGTAGCTGTGTGTGTCTCTGTGTGTAGCTGTGTGTAGCTGTATGTGTATATGTGTGTAGCTGTGTGTCTCTGTGTATGTCTCTGTGTGTATCTGTGTGTGTAGCTGTGTGTGTCTCTGTGTGTAGCTGTGTGTGTCTGCGTTTACCTGTGTGTGTTGCTGTGTGTGTGTGTGTGTGTGTGTGTGTGTGTGTGTGTGTGTAGCTGTGTGTGTCTCTGTGTGTAGCTGTGTGTGTCTGCGTTTACCTGTGTGTGTGTGTGTGTGTGTGTGTGTGTGTGTATCTGTGTGTATCTGTGTGTGTGTGTGTGTGTGTAGCTGTGTGTAGCTGTCAGGCAGCCTAGAGCTACAGCATTCCCCTACAGAACACTGCTAGACTCTAATCCTCCTCCCCTTCCATCTTCCCTTTCTCTCCCCTCATCCTCTAATCCTCCTCCCCTTCACTCTTCCCTTTCTCTCCCCTCATCCTCTAATCCTCCTCCCCTTCCCTCTTCCCTTTCTCTCCCCTCATCCTCTAATCCTCCTCCCCTTCCCTCTTCTCTTTCTCTCCCCTCATCCTCCTCCCCTTCCCTCTTCCCTTTCTCTCCCCATCCTCTAATCCTCCTCCCCTTCCCTCTTCCCTTTCTCTCCCCTCATCCTCTAATCCTCCTCCCCTTCCTCTCCCCTCATCCTCTAATCCTTCTCCCCTTCACTCTTCCCTTTCTTTCCCCTCATCCTCTAATCCTCCTCCCCTTCCCTCTTCCCTTTCTCTCCCCTCATCCTCTAATCCTCCTCCCCTTCCCTCTTCCCTTTCTCTCCCCTCATCCTCTAATCCTCCTCCCCTTCCCTCTTCTCTTCTTTCCCCCTCACCCTCTAATCCTCCTCCCCTTCCCTCTTCCCTTTCTCTCCCCTCATCCTCTAATCCTCCTCCCCTTCCCTCTTCTCTTTCTCTCCTCATCCTCTAATCCTCCTCCCCTTCCTTCCCTTTCTTTCCCCTCATCCCTAATCCTCTCCCCTTCCCCTCATCCTCTAATCCTCCTCCCCTTCCCTCTTCCCTTTCTCTCCCCTCATCCTCCTCCCCTTCCCACATCCTCCTACTCCTCCTTCTCTTTTTGTCTTTCCTCGTCTAATTCATACCTGACTTTTGTATTCTTCCCTGTTCCCTCTTCCTCCCCATGCTGAAAGGAGAAGACTCCTACGCATCTCCCCTATCTCCTCTCCTCCATACTCCTTTTCTTCCCCTCCTCACTTCCTCCAACTCATCTCCTTCTCCCTTTCCTCCTCCCTGCCTTCCACTTTTTTTCCAGCTCCTTTCCCTCGCTTTCCTCCCCCTCCCTCCTCCTTGTCTCTTCCCTCTTCCACTCTTCCCTCTGACACGCTGCACATTCGGTCCTTTTCTGCTCACTAAACAGTCCATCAGCACCCTATATTCTCTGGCCATCACGTCATTACTCTGCTCTCCTTTCTGTACTCTATGCTGTTCTCTTTCTTTAGTCTTCCGATGTCAAACTCAAATTCCATATAATTGGACTTTTACATTCATCAACAACTCTTTTTATCACTGTATTTCTGTCTGTCTCACTCTCTGTCTGTCGCTGTCTTTCTGCGTTTTCCTCTCTCTCCTTGTATCTGTATCTTTCCCAGTTTGTGGCCACTCCCCTCCCCTCTATCTCTCTCTCTCTCTTTATCTCTCTTTATCTCTCTAGATGTGTTATCTGTTCTTTCACACAGCAACCCAGTGAACCTGTGATGCCTGCCACTGTCGGTGTCTGGCTGTAAACAGAGATGATATTGTTTGTTTAGACACACAGACAGCTCTTATTTACCCCACACTTAGAGATGACAATTCTTATTTCCCAGACGCACAGAGAGAGAACGTTAATGTATGCCAATGTCCTGGGTCATGACACACACACAGCTCCATAATGCCTGGCATTTATCTTTGACTTTTACAGGAATCTGAATGATGAGACCTCCTGACACACAAACAAACACGCGCACACACACACACACACACACACACGCAAACTATAGCACACACTGATACACACACACACACACACACACACACACACATAAACATACACACACACTGTGGTCTCAGGATGTAAAACAGCACTGATTCCTATAATTATTCATATATTGACAGAAGGAAGCCTCTGCAATATAATCCTTGTGCTTCCACAAACATATTGAGGGACAGAAAGGAAAAACAAAAGACCACACTATAGTGAACCAGTGAAATCCATTAGACAAAAGCAAAAACTCCACTCACACACTTCAGGGAACTATCTTTCTCTCTTTCTTTCTCAATTTCAATTCAAAGGGCATTATTGGCAAGGGAAACATATGTTTGCATTTCCAAAGCAAGTGAAATAGATAATAAACGACCAAAAAACGAACAGTAAACATTACACAAAAGTTCCAAAATAATAAAGACATTTCAAATCTTGCCCTTTTCTTGTGGCAATGGGTCACACAGGTCACGTCTTGCTGTTGTGAAGGCACACTGTGGAATTTCACCCAATAGATATGGGACTTTGTTTTAAAATTATTTGTGGGTCTGTGTAATCTGAGGGAAATATGTGTCTCTAATATTGTCATACATTTGGCAGGAGATTAGGAAGTGCATCTCAGTTTCCACCTCATTTTGTAGGCAGTGTGCACATAGCCTGTCTTCTCTTGAGAGCCAGGTCTGCCTACGGCAAGGTCTGCCCATTTCTCAATAGCAAGGCTATGCTCACTGAGTCTATATATAGTCAAAGCTTTCTTTAAGTTTGGGTCAGTCACAGTGGTCAGGTATTCTGCCACTGTGTACTTCCTGTTTAGGGCCAAATAGCATTCTAGTTTGCTCAGTTTTTTTGTTAATTCTTTCCAAGGTGTCAAGTAATAATCTTTTTGTTTTCTCATGATTTGGTTGGGTCTAATTGTGTTGCTGTCCTGGGGCTCTGTAGGGTCTGTTGGTGTTTGTGAACAGAGCCTCCCTCTCTCTCTCTCACACACACACACACACACACACACACACACACACACATACTGTATCAGTGTGTGTGAGAGTGTGTGTGTGTGTGTGAACGACATGAGAGGTTTCCTAACAGGCCTAGACAATTCACTCTACCGGCACAGAGGGGAAGGGAGACAAGGAGAGAAGGAGTGAAAAAGAGAAAGTAGTTGAAAAAGAAAGGGAGGGCAGGAAGTGTATAATGGAAGTGAGTGGGAGAGGACAAATTCACTCTCTCTGTCACACACACACGCAAACACACATATACAAACACCAAATATACAAAAACTATGTGGTTAAATGACAACCACTAGGTCCCTGGGTGATGCTGGGATATTGGCAGGCCGGCACAGTACCTGTCAATAAAGCCTCCGCTGCAGGCCATACGGCCAGGACCCCGTGCTGTTCACCCAAGTGCCTGATCTATATTTGGGCCCATTCACGCCCGGTCTGAGCCAGTAGGGCTCGGGGGGTTGTGATTGAATCAACACAATATTAGCATTAGCCACTTTCAATGCAACATACCGAAACAAAACAAACTATGACTTTAGTATGCGAAGCGAACTATGTAAGAGATGTTGTTGTAAGCAACGCATCTGAAATGGATTCTATTGCCTTGATAGGCACGACTCAGGCCCATAATCTACACAGACCGGTGCACCATAACCAATCACAGCTGCTGTAGGCCTATATGCAAATAGACCATTGCTATATATGGATTTGTGCTATTCACTTTGAACTGGACTGTTTTACAGCATGAGCGTCATGATTATTATAGGCTTGTTTTGAGATTGAAGCGAGAGCTGCATGTAGCCACGTGTTCACATTTGTTCATATTCTTTGCTAGTTAGTGAGTTATTAAACCAGTTATAGCTAATTTATAGTCAGCATTGTGGGAGTGATTGCTTCCTACAAGAGCACAAAATGTGTACATTTCTAGGCATCTCTGAAAAGCAAGTCAGTCAAAGAGATTTTTTTATCTTTTAAAGGAGCAGTGTTGTATTTTGAGACAAGCTTGAATAAGCTAAGTAGCCTATTGGCAGAGGGTACCATAATATGTCTGATTCTCTGTATAAATGGTATGGGAATAATAATACATTGTATTTTGTAAAGTGGTTTCTTGCATCAAACAACACAATAAAATGTTCTGTCACCTCCTCTGAAGGACAAGCGTATAAACAAATTAATGTCATGATTTTTGTTGTAGACTCCTCCCCCTTGGCAGGTCCCCTTGGAGAGAAGAATTGGCCCCGGTCTGCCACACCTAGGCCTCACTGACAAACGAGCTACTTGAGCTCCTTAAAATAGAGCTTTCAGTTCACGTCTTTTGCTGCTGCTGCTGGCTGAGGAAGACCATGTCGAACTGCTGTCGCCACTACCGCTACCATCGCTGGGACCACGATACACCCCGCCGACGATAACCTTGCAACATGAGGAGGACCATACATGTGTGAGTGTGGTCGAATACGTCTGCTCAGAATGGCTCCATGCCCACGCATGTTTCCCCCCACTCTGTCGCCTGCACTGGACCGGGCCGTGGGCTAGCTGACGCAGCGATTAATGATGAAGGACAATGAGGAATGACTACCAACGAAGGAACAAACTAAGAAATGTACCAAAGACAGATTAGCAACTGACGGGTGTTGTCAGCAGCCATTGTAACAACCCTCCAGCAGCGTGGACAATCTCTGGGACTGAATGTATGGTTAGTGTGATTGCATGTGTGAGTGGTGTGTACCCGAGATTATTGTAAATTGAAAACCCTTGAAACCTGTGCAACCTTGCCTGTGTGGTGGCCTGGGATCTCAAAACCTGCTATTTGACATTTAGAGTTTACAGGATTCCAGAACCACACACAGACTGGTTTCGGTTTATAGAATGCCCAGTAACAGCTACACCTTTACGTTAGTAAGGCAGTACAGTAGAACACTCTACATTCTTGTGAGTCAGTGAAATACATTAGACACCATCTCTCTGTCTCTGACTCTGTCTCTGTCTCTGTCTCTTTCACACTGGTGTATGTGACATGAGTCCCTTGGTAGAGAGGGCAGAGGAGAAGAGGTTTCAATAGGCCTCGGATATGCACTCCCCCTGCACAGAGGGGAAGGGAGAAAAGGAGTGAAAAAGAGAGGCTTGCACAGAGCCTGTCAAAAAGCCTCCGCCACAGGGCCAGGACCCCCATGCTGTTCACCCAGGTGCCTGATCTATATTTGGGTCTGTCAAACCCCTGTCTGAGCCAGTAGGGGGCACCTCAGGCGGGGGGGGTGACACATATCTCACATGTCTCGTAGAAGGCCTTCTGGGCCTAAGGGAAAAGTAGTCACCATCCACACCATCATCCACACAATAAACACACAAAGATACAAGCGCTCTGGCACACATAAGTATGGAGATTATAGACCATTGGCAAGTCAACATGAGAAGCTTCATCACCTAAAACAGCTTCATCACCACAGTAACCAAACAGAGATGGACAGGGCCCTATTGTCCTGAGTCACCTGGCCTGAACCTAGAGGCAGTCAGCTCATAGCTAATACACACTGAGATCGAGAGCAGCTAGGGATAATACCCTTATGAATTCACATCAACACAGATGGAAAGAGAAAGAGATTGGAGAAAAGGGTCAGATGATCAAATTAAATAGAAGGTATGAAACAGAGAGGGGGGAGTTGAGGATAAAGTGCATATGAACACAGACTGAGTAGAGAAGAAAAAAGGTATGGCGAGAGTGAAAGAGAGAGGAGAGAGAGAGAGAGAGAGAGAGAGAGAGCAGTTGAGGATAAGGGATAAGTTCAAAACAGAGCCATACCACAGAACACAGAGAGCAGGTACAGATAATGTAACACACTCGAGCACGCAAACACCGGCGCACACGCACACACACAACAACATGGCTGTCTAGTGGGTTGTGCAGTCAGCCAACGCATCAACAGGGGCACACTACATACAGCACCCGGAGTCACAGAAAGGTCAAAAAGATCATGAAGGACCTCACCACCCGAGCCATGGCCTGTTCACACCGCTATCCTCTAGAAGGTGGAGACAGTACAGGTGCATCAAAGCTGGGACAGAGAGACTGAAAAACGGCTTCTGTCTCCAGGCCATCAGACTAGAAGATAGTCACCACGAGCCGGCCTCCGGTCAATGCCCTGCCCTATAAATTAGTCACTGTTACTAGCCGGCTATCTCCCGGCACTCCTCCCTGCACCTTAGAGACTGCTGACCTATGTATATAGTCATTGAACACAGGTCATCTGAATAATATTTTCATACTGTTTAACCCACATCATATGCATATCCTGTATTCTAGTCTAGGCTCATTTTATATACTGTAACTACTACTTTACACACCATTTCTATTCACATATTCACCTTTTATGTCCATACACACCATTATATATACAGTTGAAGTCGGAAGTTTACATACACCTTAGCCAAGTACATTTAAACTCAGCTTTTCACAATTTCTGACATGTAATCCTAGTAAAAATTCCCTGTCTTAGGTCAGTTAGGATCACCACTTTATGTTAAGAATGTGAAATGTCAGAATAATAGTAGAGAGAATGATTTATTGCAGCTTGTATTTCTTTCATCACATTCCCAGTGGGTCAGAAGTTTACATACACTCAATTAGTATTTGGTAGCATGGTCTTTAAATTGTTGGGTCAAACGTTTCAGGTAGCCTTCCACAAGCTACCCACAATAAGTTGGGAGGATTTTGGCTCATTCCTCCTGACAGACATGGTGTAATTGATTCAGGTTTG
Organism: Oncorhynchus tshawytscha; assembly: GCF_018296145.1. Taxonomy (NCBI): domain Eukaryota; kingdom Metazoa; phylum Chordata; class Actinopteri; order Salmoniformes; family Salmonidae; genus Oncorhynchus; species Oncorhynchus tshawytscha. The sequence goes on along the minus strand of NC_056454.1, from coordinate 25,416,289 downwards.
TAGGCCTCCTTGCTTGCACACGCTTTTTCAGTTATGCCCAAAAATGTTCTTTGGGATTGAGGTCAGAGCTTTGTGATGGCCACTCCAATACCTTGATTTTGTTGTCCTTTTAAGACACTTTGCCACAACTTTGGAAGTGTGCTTGGGGTCACTGTCCATTTGGAAGACACATTTGCAACCAAGCTTTAACTTCCTGACTGATGTCTTGAGATGTTGCTTCAATATATCCGCATCATTGTCCGGTTTTGGAGCAGTGGCGCCTTCCTTGCTGAGCGGCCGTTCAGGTTATGTCGATATAGGACTCGTTTTACAGTGGATATAGATACAATTGAACCTGTTTCCTCCAGCATCTTCACAAGGTCCTTTGCTGTTGTTCTGGGATTGATTTGCATTTTTCACACCAAACTACATTCATCTCTAGGAGACAGAACATGTCTCCTTCCTGAGCGGTATGACGGCTGCATGGTCCCATGGTGTTTATACTTGCGTACTATTGTTTGTACAGATGAACATGATACATTCAGGCGTTTGGAAATTGCTCCCAAGGATGAACCAGACTTGTGGAGGTCTACAATTTTTTTCTGAAGTCTTGGCTGATTTCTTAAAATTTTCCCATGATGTCAAGCAAAGAAGCACTGAGTTTGAAATACATCCACAGGTACACCTCCAATTGACTCAAATAATGTCAATTAACTATCAGAAGCTTCTAAAGCCATGACATAATTTTCTGGAATTTTCCAAGCTGTTTGAAGGCACAGTCAGGCACAGTTGGTTTCACACGCAATGTGAAACCAACAATGACGAGACAGCCTTCAGGGAGGAGGTGAGGGCCCTGGGAGAGTGGTAGCAGGAAATTAACCCCTCACTCAACGTCAACAAAAAAAAGGAGCTCATCGTAACTTCAGGAAACACCAGAGGGAGCACGCCTCTATCCATATCGACGAGACGGCAGTGAAGAAGTTGGAAAGCTTCAAGTTCCTCAGCGTACACTTCACTGACGATCTAAAATGGTCCACCCACACAGACAGTGTAGTGAAGAAGGCGCAACAGCGCCACTTCAAGCTCAGGAGGTCCACCTACACAGACAGAAATTTGGCTTAGCCCCTATAACCCTCACAAACTTTTACAGATGCACAATTGAGAGCAACCTGTCGGGCTGTAGCACCGGCTTGTACGGCAACTGCACCGCCCGCAACCACACCACCCGCAACCACAGGGCTCTCCAGAGGGTGGTACAGTCTGCCCAACAAATCGCTGGGGGTAAACTACCTGCCCTCCAGGACACCTACAGCACCCAAGGACATCAACCTTCCTAGCCATGGTCCGTTTACACCACTATCATCCGGAAGGTGAGGTCAGTACAGGTGCATCAAAGCTGGGACTGAAAAACAGCTTCTATCTTATGGCCTTCAGACTGTTAAATAGCCATCACTAGCCGGCTTCCACCGGTTTACACAACCCTGCACCTTAGAGGTTGCTGCCCTATATAGATAGACTTGGAATCACCGGCCACTTTAAGAATGGAACACTAGTCATTTTAATAATGTTTAAATAATGTTTAGACACTGCTTTAATTCTTAATTCCATGATTTTAGTTTTAGTTTTAGTTTTGTGTGTATTGTTGTGAATCATTTTTAGATACTACTGCACTGTCAGATACCGCTGCACTGTTGGAGCTAGGAACACAAGCATTACGCTACACCCGCAATAACATCTGCTAAATATGTGTATGTGACCAATATCATTTCATTTGATTTGAGGATCACCTTCCAGCCAAGACAAAGCAGGATTGGCTTCTGAATGTCTGAGTGGCCCAGCCAGAGCCCGGACTTGAACCCAATCAAACATATCTGGAGAGACCTGAAAATACCTGTGCGGCAATGCTTCCCATCCAACCTGAACGAGCTTGAGAGGATCTGTAGAGAAGAATGGGAGAAACTCCTCAAATAAAGGTGTGCCAAGAGGACTCGAAGCTGTTATCACTGCCAAAGGTGCTTTAACAAAGTACTGAGTAAAGGATCTGAATACTTACAGTATGTAAATGTGATATTTCAGTGATTTGTCATGTATTTTTCTGCAAAATAAAAATAAATAAAAAATGTGCTTTGTCATTATGGGCTATTGTGTGTAGATTGATGAGGAAAAACATTTTTTTAATTAATTTTATAATAAAGCTGTAACGTAACAAAATGTGGATTTAGTCAAGGGGTCAATACAATTTGATTTGATTTGACACACACAAGACTACATAATGCTTTTATGAGAGCTGTCCTGACACCTGAGCTAGAGTCAGTGAGGCACAGATGGCTTCTTCACCAACACACTCACCTGTAACCTCTGACACCTCACCTCAGTGTCCATCAAGAAGAAAGAACCACCTGGTGAGGGCAGACCCAGCCTTTCATCTGTGTGATGAGGGGCTTCAAAGAGCCTGCCCTGACATGTGACAACACACACTCTAAGACATACAGTTACCTCCAAAATTATTGGCACCCTAGATAAAATGAGAAGAATGACATTAAAATAAATAACACAAATACTGAGCTATATTTTATAAACCAAAAAAAAAGCATTTTATACTCACAGAAAGACATTTGTTTACCAAGTCACATTTCTTTCTAAAAAGGTGTCAAACTGTTGACACCCCTGTTTTAATTTTAATTTAAGCACCTTTATTTTACTAGAGAAGTCAGTTAAGAACAAATTCTTATTTACAATGGTGGCCTACCAAAAGACAAAAGGCCTCCGGGGGGGATGGGATTATACATTTTTATTATAAAAAATATAGGACAAAAACACACATCACGACAAGAGAGACACCACAACACTACATAAAGAGAGACCTAAGACAACAACATAGCATGGCAGCAACACATTAAAACACAGCATGGTAGGAACACAACATGACAACAACATGGTAGCAACACAACATGGCAGCAGCACAACATGGTAGGAACACAAAACATGATAAAAACATTATTGGGCACGGACAACAGCGCAAAGATAGTAGAGACAACAATATATCACGCGAAGCAACCACAACTGTCAGTAAGAATGTCCATGATTGAGTCTTAGAATGGCGAGATGGAGATAAAATGGTCCAGTTTGAGTGTTTCTTGCAGCTTGTTCCAGTCGCTAGCTGCAACGAACTGAAAAGAGGAGCGACCCAGGGATGTGTGTGCTTTGGGGACCTTTAACTAAATGTGACCCACAGAACTGGTGTTATATACAATCAAAAAAATGTAAATGATCAGAGCCCTAAATTCATCTTTTGGGACACATTAATCAAGTTTTAGAATGACCTGTAGGTCATTCCAGGACTGAGGGGCTGAATAAGAGGAGACCCTTGGAAGCTCTTCTACCGACCAGTCTTGAGAGCGAGTCTTATAGTTACTAGATTACCAATTTAGAAGTGAGGTGAGGTAGTATGGGAGTTTCTGGAGAAGTGCTTTATATACAAATATAAGCAAATGATAGGCCCTTCTGGTAGTCAGAGACTCCCATCCAACTGAACTATATTAGAGACAATGATGCATACGGAAATTATCCCCAGTGATAAAATGCAAGATTGAGTGGTAGACTGAATCTAGATGTTTTAACACAGAGGCTGCCGCATGCAGAAAGATTGAGTCACCACAATGAATTACTGGGAGGAGTGTTGATTGAAAAAAATGTGTCCAATTTTCGCAAGTGATACAAGATGTATTTCTATACAGGAAACCGATCTTTACTCGCAACCTTTTAGTCAGCTTATCAATGGGTGTTTTTAGAGGACAGTTTATCATCAATCCACAAATCTAAATACTATATTGTCATCAAGGCAAAAAGGTGGCTACTTTGAAAAACCTCAAATATAAAACATATTTAGATTTGTTTAACAATTTTTTGGTTACATTTACATTTAGAAATGTAAAAAAATGTATAACTGAAATATCACATTTACATAAGTATTCAGACCTTTTACTCAGTACTTTGTTGAAGCACCTTTGGCAGCGAACACAGTCTCAAGTCTATTTGGGTATGACTCTACAAACTTGGCACACCTGTATTTGGGGAGTTTCTCTGATTCTTCTCTGCAGATCCTCTCAAGCTCTGTCAGGTTGGATGGGGAGCATTGCTGCACAGCTATTTTCAGGTCTATTTTCAAGCCTCTTCAGAGATGTTTGATCGGGTTCAAGTCTGGGCTCTGGCTGGGCCACTCAATGACATTCAGAGACTTGTCCCAATGCCAATCCTGCGTTGTCTTGGCTGTGTGCTTAGAGTCGTTGTCCTGTTGGAAGGTGAACCTTTGACCCAGTATGAGGTCCTGAGCGTTCTGGAGCAGGTTTTCAACAAGGATCTCTCCGTACTTTGCTAAATTTTTTCCCTTGATCCTGACAAGTCTCCAAGTCCCTGCAACTAAAAAACATGCCCACAGCATGATGCTGCCACCACCAACTTCACCGTAGGGATGGTGCCAGGTTTCCTCTAGACGTGATGTTTGGCATTCAGGCCAAAGAGTTCAATCCTGGTTTCATCAGACCAGAGAATCTAGTTTCTCATGGTCTGAGAGTCTTCAGGTGCCTTTTGGCAAACTCCAAGCGGGTAGCCTTTTACTGAGGAATGGCTTCCGTTTGGCCACTTTACAATAAAGGCCTAATTGGTGGAGTGCTGCAGAGATGGTTGTCCTTCTGAAAGGTTCTCCCATCTCCACAGAGGAACTCTGGAGCTCTGTCACAGTGACCATCGGGTTCTTGGTCACCTCCCTGACTAAGGCCCTTCTCACCCGATTGCTCAGTATGGCCGGACGGCCAGCTCTAGAAAGAGTCTTGGTGGTTCCAAATTTCTTCCATTTAAGAAAGATGTGTTCTTGGGGACCAAAGCTTTAGAAATGTTTTGGTACACTTCTCCAGATCTGTGCCTCGACACATTCCTGTCTCTGAGCTCTATGGACAATTCCTTCGACCACATGGCTTGGTTTTTGCTCTGACATGCACTGTCAACTGTGGGACTTTACATAGACAGGTGTGTGCCTTTCCAAATTATGTGCATTCAATTGAATTTACCACAGGTGGACTCATTTACCACAGTTGCAGAAACATCTCAAGGGTGATCAATGGAAAAAGGATGCACCTGAGCTCAATTTTGAGTCTCATAGCAAAGGGTCTGAATACTTATGTAGACCACACTATATACCAAGAGAGTTTTCATCTATGTTTTTCATAGCTGTCTATTTACCACCACAAAACGATGCTGTCACTAAGACCGCACTCAACAAGATGTATAAGGCCATAAGCAAACAAGAAAATGCTCATCCAGAAGTAGCGCTCCTAGTGGCCGGGGACTTTAATGCAGGCAAACTTAAATACTTTTTACCTAATTTCAACCAGCGTGTCACATGTGCAACCAGAAGGAAAAAAACTCTAGACCACCTTTACTTCACACAGAGAGACGCATACTGCTATGCCCTCAGATGAACAATCAATCAACCAAGGCATCAATACAGGACTAAGATTGAATCCTACTACACAAGCTTTGATGCTCGTAGGCCCAGTGGCACGAGCCTACCAGACGGGCTAAATGCCTTTTATGCCCGCTTCGAGGAAAGCAACACTGAAGCATGCATGATAGCACCAGCTGTTCCGGACGACTTTGTGATCATGCTCTCCGTAGCCGATATGAGAAAGAGCTTTAAACAGGTCAACATTCAAATGGCCGCGGGGCCAGAAAGATTACCAGGACGTGTACTCAGAGCATGCGTGGAGCAACTGGCATGTGTCTTCACTGATATTTTCAACCTCTCGCTATACCTACATGTTTCAAGCAGACCACCATAGTCCCTGTGCCCAAGAAAGCGAAGGTAAACTGCCTAAATTACTACCGCCCCGCCCCGTAGCATTCTCGTCGGTAGCCATGAAGTGCTTTGAAAGGCTGGTCATGTCTAACATCAACACCACCGCCCCAACAGATCCACAGATGACCAAATCCCAATCGCACTCCACACTGCCCTTTCCCACCTGGACGAAATGAACACCTATGAGATAATGTTGTTCATTGACAACAGCTCAGCATTTGACACCATAGTGCCCACAAATCTCATCACTAAGCTAAGGACCCTGGGACTAAACACCTCATCCCGTTTCATCTTCAATGCCCTTCCTGATGGAAGGAGGTTTTTACTCAAAATTTCACGATACATGGCCCCATTCATTCTTTCCTTTACATGGATCAGTCGCCCTGGTCCCTTTGCAGAAAAACAGCCCCAAAGCATGATGTTTCCACCCCCATGCTTCACAGTAGGTGTGGTGTTCTTTGGATGCAAATCAGCATTCTTTGTCCTCCAAACACGACAAGTTGAGTTTTTACCAAAAAGTTCTATTTTGGTTTCATCTGACCATATGACATTCTCCCAATCTTCTTCTGGATCACCCAAATGCTCTCTAGCAAACTTCAGACGGGCCTGGACATGTACTGGCTTAAGCAGGGGGACACGTCTGGCACTGCAGGATTTGAGTCCCTGGCGGCGTAGTGTGTTACTGATGGTAGGCTTTGTTACTTTGGTCCCAGCTCTCTGCAGGTCATTCACTAGGTCCCCCCGTGTCGTTCTGGGATTTTTGCTCACCGTTCTTGTGATCATTTTGACCCCACGGGGTGAGATCTTGCGTGGAGCCCCAGATCGAGGGAGATTATCAGTGGTCTTGTATGTCTTCCATTTCCTAATAATTGCTCCCATAGTTGATTTCTTCAAACAAAGCTGCTTACCTATTGCACATTCAGTCTTCCCAGCCTGGTGCAGGTCTACAATTTTGTTTCTGGTGTCCTTTGACAGCTCTTTGGTCTTGGCCATAGTGGAGTTTGGAGTGTGACTGTTTAAGGTTATGGACAGGTGTCTTTTATACTGATAACAAGTTCAAACAGGTGCCATTAATACAGGTAACGAGTGGAGGTCAGAGGAGCCTCTTAAAGAAGAAGTTACAGGTCTGTGAGAGCCAGAAATCTTGCTTGTTTGTTGGTGACCAAATACTTATTTTCCACCATAATTTGCAAATAAATTAATTAAAAATCCTACAATGTGGTTTCCAGGATTTTTTTTCTAATTTTGTCTGTCATAGTTGAAGTGTACCTATAATGAAAAATACAGGCCTCTCTCGTCTTTTTAAGTGGGGGAACTTGCACAATTGGTGGCTGACTAAATACTTTTTTGCCCCACTGTAGATCTTGAAACAAACAATTTAAAAAATCTACCCACAATCGAGCGTGATGGTAAATATGATAATAATGGTTGTGGTTTTGGTTCACAGTGATGCGTGTGAGTTTCAGGCCCTTGTATAGGCTAAAACTTTCTTCGATTCCAAGCCTCTTTCAAACACCAACCTCTACTACACATCGTACTTACAAATATAATTCGATTTTTGCGCTAAAAGTTTGTCCTGACCAGTAGCTTAACAGGTAGAGTGTGGAACTATGGAACAGTCAGGGACGTAAGGGTATTTGAAAATTATTTTATGTGAAACCACACTTTCTGCACTGTTGTTCAAATAATTTGTTTTATTAGTATAATATAAGCTTCTGTCTTAAGCATCCTAAATAATGCATTGGATTCATTTTAATAATAGTAAAGCATGATGTAAACCTGGCATTCCAGCTGATTATAGGCTACTAAAGCCTACGATTTACCACTGCGCCACTGAAAACAGTGGATAATAAATAAGTATAATAATCACACTTTGCTATTTATTGATGACCAGCAGATGTCACTAATGTGCATTTTGAACACATAATGAAGCTCAGAGTGGTCTATTTTTCAGCACAATTTGGTGAAAGTGCTGAAGCCTTCAGAAAGTCTCTGTTTCCCATCACAAAAAAATCAGACCTTATGAAATGAGTATAGAAGTTGTTTTTTTTAAAGATAACAAATGCGCTTGGGATCTCACTCGGTGAAGCCCATAAGACTGAAAATGTATGAATGCAACAACCATGTCTCTGTCAGTAACAAACATAGTCATGTATGGTAACTCTACAATTTGCTAGAAAGGTAAGGCATTTTGGGAAATATTTGATTAAGGTTTTACACTAAGCAGTGTGTTATTTTAACACTGGTTCCAGTGTGTATATGGTCTCACTCTTTCATTGTTGATTTAACACTGGAAAATGAGCTGTATATACTAACCCCTTGCACTGTGCTTCACATCCCACCTGATCACAAGTCAGTGAAAAACATCAAGGCCATATTTATGAAGCGTTTGCACCTGTGTAGAAGTTCACCTGTTATTTTTACAGGGACATTACAGATATAGTGCAAAGCTCAAAACATTCAAAAATAGCTAATATTCTATGTTGTGGTTTTCCTCTACCTTACCTTTAATTTACATTAAGGGACTCATGGTAACAAGTAACACTTTAAATACTGTAAATAAACCAAATATTGATAGTAAAGGGTGTGATATTAAATCCCAACATTGTAAATGATATTCAGAGGTTCAGGTTCTCATGTATTCATACGGCCATCTATTTCCACAGCGATATTACATATCTGCCAGTAATATTCCATCTGCTTGCCATCCTGGAGCTATCACACACACACACACACACACACACACACACACACACACACACACACAGAGAGAGCTGACTGCCAGGGTCACCGGCCTCGTACTGGACTCTAAATCACAGGCTTTAATATCTTCCATACATCATATATGCATTCACCTCACCTCACCTCACACCCACCCACCCACTCACTCACCCACCCACTCACTCACTCACTCACTCACCCACCCACCCACACACACACGTATGTACGCACACACTCGATGTATCCCTTCCTCTCTCCCCGCCTCTCTCTCTCTCTCTCTCTCCATTTCTCTCTCTCACACGCTCTCTCGCACACTCACACAGTAATGTGCTGGAGAAACATATAGAGCTCAGGAGAGCTGTCCGTCATCTTAGTGGTCATTTCTGAGTTGACCTCCCTTCTCTTCTAACTGTTGCCCAGCAGTAGACTGCACACTGAGAGGAATGCACTAATTACTGGAGCTGCAGATATGTAAGTAGGACATTCCGGAGAGCGAGAGAGAAAGAGGGGGAGGGAGGAAGACAGAGAGTTCTCTTCTCAGCGAGTCTGCATTGTAATGAGCTCTCAGAGTGCCCTTGGCTGCACCATAATGTCCTTCCGTCATGTCCTTACTCATTGCCTCTCACACATACACACACATACATACATACATATACACATACACACTCGCACGTACGCACACACACTTTCTCTCTCACACACCCTCCTTTCTTCACAGACACCTCTTTCCTCACACACCCTCACCACACCACTCCCAGTTACCCAATCAGGAAAACACTCTCACACTGTCATTTATTGCCATAGTAACTGAAGTATTTTATAATGTTTGCATAATTCATTAGTCCTTTATGGTTATCAAAGAGGACTCCACTGAGAGAATGAAGAAAGAAAAAGCAGGGCAGGCACACAAAGGGGGAATTCTGACCTGAGTTAAGAGCGTGTAAATGGAACCCAATTCCCTTTCTATACACGTTTCTCTTCACTCGTATTCTGACCTTGAACATAAGCATGAAAATAGCATGTTTTTCCCAGGCTATTCGTTTGGGGTGGAGATCTAATGTTGGAATGTGAGGAGGAGTTGTGTCAACAGATATATTCTGACCTTGACTTAATTCCCCAATAATTCAATCAACTTTGCACATCAGGAAACCATGAACGAGTACAAGCAAACCTACCAGTTCCAAGTAAAATAAAATACTTTTCCCCCCGATAGAAATAACACCATTCTCCCTGCACTGTAATTTACAACTTGGTCAAATTAGGGATCGATTGTAAATCATGCAGCGCGTTATGTCACGATCGCAGATTTTAGAGAAACAACAAATGTCGGTACATATAAGTGTCTTATATCGGCTGAAAGGTTAAATTCGTGTTGTTACAACTACACTGTCCAATTTACACTAGCTATTACTGTGAAAACATGCCATGCTATTGTTTGAGGAGAGCTCCTAACAAAACACTTTCACTGCGATAGGTTTGATAAATTCACCTCTGAAGGCGAAATGTGTACTTACATTCTGAAATCTTGCTCTGATTTATCATCAAAAGCATCCCAGAGATAACATGAAGTGTCGTTTTGTTAGATAAATTAATTTTTCATATACTAAAATGGTCCATATAGCATGCTCGATCGATTTGTATTTCCACTCATTCAATTTGCAAAGAAAGGAATCTGTGAAAATCTAACCCTGAACGTTGTTTCAACCAGTCGAATCATGTTTGTATGTATTCCTCAGAGATCCTAGAACGTAACCAGACTACACTATATTATTATCCTTTCGGACACCATATTTGGTTAGAGAGCGACGCCTCCATGGCACGCCGATGACGCGGGTGGTCTTCACTTGAACGACTCTAACTTTGTCAAACAAGCAGCAATCGGGGTCAAACAAAGATAGCTAGATAACCAATGAGCTGGGCTTTACGAGAGTGTCTGGAAACCCTGTATCTGTCGTAAAATGTAGTTACTAAACTTGTACGACAGCATGCCTTTTCCTTTTGGGCAAAAATTATAATAATATTCAGAGTTATGAAGTTATTAAAACTGGTTGTTTTGCAAATGTTGAACTTATAATATGGCTACTAATACTGAAAATATTCTTCCAGAAAAATGTAATATGAATGCAAATCTCTCCTTCACGATTTGCCCAAATGTACCTGGGTGACTTCACACTAAATGTCATGTAGTTCGCTCATACTTAGTTACTTGTCTGAAACTTTTCACATACACTGCTGCCATCTTGTGGACACCATCGGATTTACAACCAGAGTGAACAACCAGGCTAGAACTGGGACCTTTCTGTTGCATTTCAAAGATGGTGGTAAAAAAAATGTTTTTATTTTATTTGTATTTTATTCTACCAGATCTATTGTGTTATATTCTCCTACATTCAATTCACATTTCCACAAACCTCAAAGTGTTTTCTTTCAAATGATACCAAGAATATGCATATCCTTGCTTTAGGGCCTGAGCTACAGGCAGTTAGATTTGGGTAAGTCTTTTTAGGCAAAATAAAAAAAGGGGGGCTATCCCTAAGAAGATTTATAGCAAGAGCCAATGATCAAAGCTAGGTAAGCCCATTATTCAGTTTGAAAATGAACATCAAACATTTGAATAAACTAAATATGATGAACAGTATCTTATTATGAATCAAAACTTCAACTGAAGAAAAGGATGGTGTGGAATATGCACATTTTTGTACACGTGTTTTTGAAAGTATACTTTAAATCAATTTTGTGGACATTTAAGTTAAATATACTTTTTTGAAAGTATACTTATTTATATTTTCTTAAGTTACAGTATGAGAAAGTATACTCTCAGGAGTATACTCTCATGTTCCTCAGCTGTGCAATAAACAATCGTCATCATTGTCAACTTTATCTGTGCTCTTCTGAACATGAATAGTATTTCAAAACCAATTGTTGTCACTGAACCTAAGGTGCCTTGCAAAAGTATTCATACCCCTTGAATATATTCACATTTTGTGGAATTAAAATGGATATCATTGTATTTTTTTGTCAACAATCTACACAAAATGTCAAAGTAGAAGAGTTCTATTTAAAAAAAAAGGTTGATAGGAAATAAATAACTAAAATATAGTTGTTGCATAAGTATTCAGCTCCCTGGGTCAGTATTCAGTTCCCTAGAAACATGTATCACAGCGGTGAGTCTTCTCGGGTGAGTCTTCTCGGGTGAGTCTCTAACAGCTTTTCATTGTGCAATATTAGCCCTTTATTATTTTCAGAATTCTGCAAGCTCTGTCAAGATGTACAGTGAGGGGGAAAAGTATTTGATCCCCTGCTGATTTGGTACGTTTGCCCACTGACAAAGAAATGATCAGTCTATAATTTTAATGGTAGGTTTATTTGAACAGTGAGAGACAGAATAACAACAACACAAATCCAGAAAAACGCATGTCAAAAATTGTATAAATTGATTTGCATTTTAATGAGGGAAATAAGTATTTGACCCCCTCTCAATCAGAAAGATTTCTGTCTCCCAGGTGTCTTTTATACAGGTAACGAGCTGAGATTAGGAGCAAACTCTTAAAGGGAGTGCTCCTAATCTCAATTTGTTACCTGTATAAAAGACACATGTCCACAGAAGCAATCAATCAGATTCCAAACTCTCCACCATGGCCAAGACCAAAGAGTTCTCCAAGGATGTCAGGGACAAGATAGTAGACCTACACAAGGCTGGAATGGGCTACAAGACCATCGCCAAGCTGCTTGGTGAGAAGGTGACAAGAAACACAAAGGAACTGTCAATCCCCCTCGGCCTGGGGCTCCATGCAAGATCTCACCTTGTGGAGATGCAATGATCATGAGAACGGTGAGGAATCTGCCTAGAACAACACGGGAGGATCTTGTCAATGATCTCGTACCAGCTGGGACCATAGTCACCAAGAAAACAATTGGCCTGACCAGTCTCCAGACCTTAAGGACTGAAAATCTGTGGAGCGCCCGAAGGTCCCCTGCTCAAACACATATACATGTCTGTCTGAAGTTTGCCAATGAACATCTGAATCTGAATGAGACCAAAATGGAGCTCATTGGCATCAACTCAACTCAAACCTGTTTGGAGAAGGAGGAATGCTGCCTAACTATAAGAAACAAGAACACCATCCCCACCGTTTTGCAAACATGGAGGTGGAAACAGTCATGCTTTGGGGGGTGTTTTTTCTGCATTAAAAGGACAAATCAACATCAAAGGGACATGGACAGGGCCATGTTTTTGTTTTGTCTTTAGAACTCTCCTTCCAAATAAACCAGGGCATTAAAATGGGTATAGATGGGTATTCCAGCATGACAATGACCCAAAACACACGGCCAAGGCAACAAATACTGGCTCATCCCTCACTTAGGTCCTGGATGGCTAGCCAGTCTCAAACCTTGCCCATAGAAAATCTGTGGAGGGAGCTGAAGGATCGAGTTGCCAAGTCAGCCTCGAAACCTTAATGACTTGGAGAAGATCTGCAAAGAGGAGTGGGACAAAATCCCTCCTGAGATGTGTGCAAACCTGGTGGCCAACTACAAGAAACGTCTGACCTCTGTGATTGCCAACAAGGGTTTTGCCACCAAGTACTAAGTCATGTTTTGCAGAGGGGTCAAATACTTATTTCCCTCATTAAAATGCAAATCAACATTTTTGACATGCGTTTTTCTGGATTTTTGTTTTGTTTTTATGTCTCTCACTGTTCAAATAAACCTACCATTAAAATTATAGACGGATCATTTCTTTGTCCGTGGGAAAACGTACAAAATCAGCAGGGGATCAAATACTTTTATCCCTCACTGTAGGTGCTCATGGCTACACATTTTCAAATCTTGCCCTAGATTTTCACACAGATTTAAGTCAGAACTGTAACTTCTCCACTCAGGAACATACACCGTCTTCTTGGTAAGCAACTCCAGTGTAGATTTGTCCTGGTGTTGTAGGTTATTGTCCTGCTGAAAGGTGAATTCCTCTCCCAGTGTCTATTGTAAAGCAGACTGAAGCAGGTTTTCCACTAGGATTTTGTCTGTCCTTCGCTCCATCCCAATTATTTTTATCCAGAAAAACTCCCCAGTATTTGTCGATGTCAAGCATACCCATACCATGATGTAGCCACCACCAAGCTTGAAAATAAGGCGGCAGTTACTCAGTGTTGTGTTGGATTTGTCCCAAACATAAAGCTTTGCATTTAGGCCCCAAAGTTTTTTTGCAGTTTTACATTAGTGCTGTGTTGCATACAAGATGTATGTTTTGTAATATTTGTATTCTGTATATTTGTATTATTATTATCACTCTGTAATTTTAATCATTATTGTGGAGTCACTACAATGTTGTTGATCCATCCTCAGCTTTCTCCCATCACAGCCATTAAACTCCGTAACTGTTTTACCATCACCAATGGCCTCATGGCAACATCCCTGAGCAGTTTCATTCCTGTCCTGCAGCTCAGTTCGTAAGGACGACTGTATCCTTGATGTGTCTGGGTGGTTTAAAACATAATCCACAGCATAATTATTAAATTGGCCATGCTTAAAGAGATATTCAATGTCTGATTTGATATTGTTACTGATCTACCAATCAATGCTGTTGTTTGAGGCTTTCGAAAGGCTCCCTGGTCCTTGTAGTTGAATCTAAGCTTGAAATGCAATACTTGACTGAGGGACCTTACATATGTTGTATGTATGGGGGACAGAGGAAGGGTTAGTCATAAAAAATATTATGTCAACCCCTATTATTTCACACTGAGTCCATGGAACGTATTATGTGATTTGTTCAACCAAATTTTACTCCTGAACTAAGTAATCACATTTTTATTCATCTTCTTCTCTCTTTTTTTTACTTTGACATTCCATAGTATTTAGAGCTCACTGTTGAAAACAAATGACAATTAAATCCATTTTAATCCCACTTTTTAATACCAGAAAAATATAAGAAATACAAGGGGTATGAATACCTTTGCAGGGCACAGTATTACTTATAGTGTATTTGATCACTCACAAGCAGAGTTTCATGAAAAAAATAATGTTCTCAACTTAAAAACAACTCCAAGTGTATTTTGAATGAATATACTAAATTACAATTAAAGCGTTTGAAATTGAAGTACAGTTTTAATGAGTGTGTTTAAGTTGAATTACAGTAAACATATATTATACTTAAAGACTGAAAAACAATATACTTTTAATAAGTGATTTGGTTTATGAGTATATTTATAGTATACTGAAAGATTGAAAAACAATTCATTTAAAGCACACTTTCAATAAGTGTGTTGAAGTGTAATGATATAATATTTAAAGTATACTTAAGATATACTAGAAAAATACATATTGTATTTGAAGTATATTATTAACATTTTTACTACATTTAAGTATACTTTCGAATATTAAAATTAATATATCAAAATAAACATGCTTTCTTGCTTGGGTAGCCTACATTATCATTCCATTTAATTATATTGTTTTGTTTATCTTCATGTGCTTCCTCATGGCTGTGTGGCCGTTGCTGAGGATCATTAGTAACAGTTGATAATATTAAAAAAAGGCATGTCGGCTAATTAAATCGTTATGGAGCAGAGCGCAGACCAAACCTTAACAGTTTGAACCCGAAGCATGTTGCAATACTTGGCCATTTCATCACGCATGGTTAGTGCAGGTAAAAGACTAGGGTATAGCCTACTATTGTACACTATTCTCCCTATTATAATTATATTTAAACTAATATTTCAACATTACCATGTGTTGAAGAACTGATTGTGGCAATTTTCAGAATGAATCAAACCACCGTTTTCTTCCTTTCGTGCGTAAAGGCTCTCCAAACCTGTTAGTTATGATTAATAAATACTTTCCTAAACCTAAATAATCTAATCTCTCTGATAATCTCGATAATTTTTCTAATCTACCAAATGGTGCTGAAACAGAGATGAATATGCATATACTGTATTTAGATGGCTTTCTTTCATTGATCCCTAATAATCTGAACTGTTATCTCAATATATTAATCTAATCTGTTATCTCAATATATTCTTGTGAGTCTTTCGACAAAATCCAAACTAAAAGGAACACCTTATTTAAAGGGACGGCTTAAGACAAATGTACAGAAAACCCTGTTGAAAGAAAACTCCATGAGACAATTTGTTGACCAACAAGTGGGAAGGTTTTCAGCGGTTGTGAAAAAGTTACATCTGAATACCAAATACTGAGAATTGCATATGAAAGACATGAATTAAATACAGAAATTGAGTTTGAATTGGCACCAAATAGAATAGCAACTTCCTGCTTCCTTATCCCAAGCACCAAGGTAATTTGTTTGTGTAGCGGTTGTGTTTCAATAAACTATGCTTTTATGACTTTGCCTTAGACCTGAAGACTTGCGTTTGCACTGGGAGCTAATAACTAGGATGATCAGTGGGATAAGAAGGCATGCATACAACCTGGGTTTGATACCCCATTGGTCATAGCTCTATTCATGATCATGTAACAGGCAATAAATACATAAAAACCTTAATCATTACTGTAAAACTGAATATATCCTAGTTTCTCGCTAGAAGAGAGAGGGAGCGATTTGATTATCAATCTGACTAGGACTGAGTGAGCTTGCTCATTTTGTGTTACAAGAGGACAATACACTTATTCCCTACCATTAAGCTGGCCGGGTTTCAGTAGCATTGTTTCTTTAGCTACAGTAGAGCTGGGCTAATAAAACACAGCCACCAGAGAGAAAACAACCAGTTGGAAAACAGCCCAGAATGCTACAGGCCTCCTATATATATATATATATATATATATAAATGAGAGCGAGAGAGAGAGCGAGAGAGAGAGAGAGCGAGAGAGAGCGAGAGAGAGAGAGCGAGAGAGAGAGAGAGAGAGCGAGAGAGAGACAAAGCCCTGGAGAGAGTGTGAACTCAAAATGTCAGCTAATGGTCCATGGGTCTCTTCTCACCTGATCCCTGTGTGTCAGCCTCAGCCCAAACTTCTACCCCTAACCCTCAACCTTCAGGCCCCACATTCCCCATGAGACCCATTATTCCAGGTTGCCAGCTTTAATCCCAATCTTTATCTTCAGATACAGCCAAAGACTCCAAACACCCAACCTCCAGTCCAACAGCAGTCCCAGCTCCAGCCATCAAACCCTGCCGTCAGCCACCTTACAGCAGAACAGGCACTGCAGATAGGATGCAGCATATGCAAATCAGAGACCCAATTTCACCAAGCAATTGAAACAACTTTTCACAAGTCCTAATCCCAATGTCCCTAAATTCCAGTCTGAGCCCCAGCCACTGACCCTAGACAGAGAGGATGGCTGACTCTCCTTCTCTCTCTCTTTCTGCTCTTCTCACAATTTTCCTGCTGCAGAAAAACAGCCAATCTGCGTCACCAAGGACACTACAGACAAGCCTGATGGATCTGTTCTGTAACATCACTCTCTTGCCACATCTCCGTTTTTCACAAACTCTCTCTCGATCTTTCTGTTTCTCTCCCTGCCGTGCTGTTCTCTCTTTCCCTCTATCTTTCCATCACACCCTCAACCCTCAGTCCCTCTTTTTCTCTCACGTTCCCTTGCTGTTCTCCCTCTCTTACAATCGCTCTACCTTTCTGACTCTCTTTCTCTTTCGAGAAACACAAAAACATAGACATACACCAACCACCACTAACAGTGAAGTCTTAGTAGTGCAGCAGTGTAGCTATAGTAAAGCAATATGCAGCTGTGTGTTAGCCTGCTAGGCTAACTGTAGCCCAGTCCCATATTAAACAATGGAAAGGGAAAGGACAACCTAGTCAGTTGTACAACTGAATGCCTTCAACTGAAATGTGTCTTCCGCATTTAACCCAACCCCTCTGAATCAGAGAGGTGCTGGGGGCTGCCTTAATGCACATCCACGTCTTCGTCGCCCGGGGAATAGTGGGTTAACTGCCTTTTGGTTACTGGCCCAACGCTCCAACCACTAGGTTACCTGCCACCCAGTCTCATGTTAAACAGAATAGTAGTGTGGCTGTGTCTTAGCATGCTAAGCTAGATGTATCCCAGTCCCATGTTCAACAGTAGAGTAGTATGGCTGTGTGTTAGCGCACTAGATTAGCGGTAGCCCAGTCCAATGTTAAACAGAATAGTAGTGTGGCTTTGTGTTAGCATGTGTGTTAGCATGTTAGGCTAGCTGTAGCCCAGTCCCATGTTAAAAGATGGCGCTGACAGACATGGAAGCTCCACTTCAAGCTCCTAAGTAACTTTGCAGTATTTAGTTTTTTTGTGTGTTATTTCTTACATTATTAGCCAAGAATGTTTTTTGTGTTACTACATACAGCCGGAAATAACTTTGGGATATCAGAGCGGCGGTAACTCTCCAGCATTACGACCAGGAATATGACTTGGATCCTTTGTTCGCAACCCCCAGGGCAGTTGAACGTACCCCATAGGCTGCTTCAAGACACCGTCAGTGGAGAAGAGGTATTCGGAATTAACTTCTAGTCCGACTCAGGAGGCGGGCATACCATCCACCACTTCCGAATATATTACTCGCTAATGTTAAGTCTCTGGACAATAAAGTAGACGAGCTCAGGGCAAGGATCTCCAGAGAGACATCAGGGACTATAACATACTCTGTTTCACAGAATCATGGCTCTCTCCGGATATACCGTACCCATACATACAACCAGCTGGGTTCTCAGTACATTGCGCAGAAAGGAATAAAAAAACATTACAGGAAGAAGAAGGACGGTGGTACATGTTTCATGATTAACTACTCATGGTGTGATTGTGATAACGTACAGAAACTCAAGTCCTTTTGGTCAACGGACTTAGAATACCTCACAATCAAATGCCGACTGTATTACCTCCCAAGAGAATTATCTTCTGTTAGATAGTCACAGCCGTGTGTTTTCCCCCTCAAGCCGATACCACGACGGCCCTCAGGGAACAATAAAGAATTTTATGAAAACTGAAAACCAGATATCTTGAGGCTGCATTTATTGTAGCTGGGGATTTTAACAAAGCAAATTTTAGGAAAAAGTTCTATCAACACATTGACTGTAGTACTCATGATGGGAAAAAACTCGACCACTGCTATTCTCTCTTCCGGGATGCCTACAAGGCTTTCCCCCGCCCTCCCTTCGGCAAATCAGATCACAACTCCATTTTTCTCCTCCCTTCCAACAGGCAGAAACTCATCCACTGAAGTACCCATGCTAAGATCTATTCAACGCTGGTCTGACCAATCGGAATCCATGCTTCAAGATTGTTTTGATCAGGCGGCCTGGGATATGTTTCGGGTAGTTTCGGAGAATAACATTGATGTATACACGGACACATTGACGGAGGTCATCAGGAAGGGTATAGGGGATGTTGTTCCCACTGTGACTATTAAAACCTACCCAAATCTGAAACCTTGGATAGATGACAGCATTCGCAGTAAACTGAAAGCGCAAATATGGTTAAATACAAACAGTGTATTTAACCATATCACCTCACACCATGACCCACTTCCATTTGCTTACTGCCCCAATAGATCCACAGATGATGCATTCACCATTGCACTGCACAATGACCTATCCCATCTGGACAAGAAGAATACCTAAGTAATAATGCTGTTCATCGACTATAGCTCAGCCTTCAACACCATAGTACCCTCCAAGCTCATCATCAAGCTCAGGGCCCTGGGTCTGAAACCCGCCCTGTGCAACTGGGTCCGGGACATCCTGTTGGGCCCTCCCCAGGTGGTGAAGGAAGGAAACAACACCTCCACTTCACTGATCCTCAACACAGGGGACCCACAAGGGTGCGTGCTCAGCCCCCTCCTGTACTCCCTGTTTATCCATGACTGCGTGGCCACACACGCCTCCAATCATCCAGTTTGCATACGACACAACCATAGTAGGCCTGATTACCAACAATGACGAGACAGCCTACAGGGAGGAGGTGAGGGCCCTGGTGGAGTGGTGCTAGGAAAATAACCTCTCCCTCAACAAAATAAAGGAGCTGATCGTGGACTTCATGAATAAGCAGAGGGAGCACGCCCCTATCCACATTGACGGGACAGCAGTGGAGAAGGTGGAAAGCTTCAAGGTCCTCTGCGTACATATCACTGATGATCTGAAAGGGTCCACCCACACAGACAGTGTGGTGAAGAAGGTGAAACATTGCCTCTTCAACCTCAGGAGCCTGAGGAAATGTGGCTTGGCCCCTAAGACCCTCACAAACTTTTACAGATGCACAATTGAGAGCATCCTGTCGGGCTGTATCACTGACCTGGTACAGCAACTGTACTGTCCGCAACCACAGGGCTCTACAGAGGGTGGTGCGGTCTGCCTAACGCATCACCGGGGGCACAATGCCTGCCCTCCAGGACAGCTACAGCACCCAATGTCACAGGAGGGCTAAAAAGATAATCAAGGACATCAACCACCCACGCCATTTCCTGTTCACCCCACTATCATCCAGAAGGCGAGGTCAGAACAGGTGCATCAAAGCTGGAACGAGACACTGAAAAACACATTCTATCTCAAGGCCAACAGAGTGTTAAATAGCCATTACTAGCCCGCTGCCCTATATACATAGACATGGAATCACTGGTCACTTTAATAATGGAACGCTAGTCACTTTAATAATTATTACATGCTGCTTTACTCATATGTATATAATGTATTCTATTCCACTGCATTTTAGACAATACCACTCCGACATTGCTCGTCCTAATAGTTATATATTTCTTAATTCCATGATTTTACTTTTAGATTTGTGTGTATTGTTGTGAATTGTTAGATACTACTGAACTGTTGGAGCTAGGGATACAAGCATTTCACTTCACCCGCAATACCATCTGCTAAATATGTGTATGTGACCACACACACTCAGTGCCGCTGAGTTTTAGCATACTAGGCTAGCTGTAGCCCAGTGCCATGTTAAACAGTAGACTAGTGTGGCTATGTGTTTACTGTGGCATGCTAGGCTAGCTGTAGCCCAGTGCCATGTTAAACAGTAGACTAGTGTGGCTATGTGTTACTGTAGCATGCTAGGCTAGCTGTAGCCCAGTGCCATGTTAAACAGTAGACTAGTGTGGCTATGTGTTACTGTAGCATGCTAGGCTGGATGTAGCCCAGGTGCTAATGTGAGGTGCTGGGATTGAAAGGTGTGAATTCGGACAGTTGGAGGCCTGGATACAGACACTCCTATCATCCCCTGCCCCACATATCTCTTTCCTTCTGTCATTCTCTCTTCCTTTTTTTCATCTCTCATTTACAGCACAAACACTCTACGGCCATAACACACCTGTGTGTACAAGCAGCAAACATCTTTACCCAAAAGTAGCTGTGCTTTGTGTGCTAGTAACAAACTACAGCCAAATGTACCTTTGCTTTTTGTGTTAGCAAAAACACTCTACATCCAAGTGTAACTCAGTGTGCAAGCAGAAACACTTAGCACTACCCACATGTACCTGGGATTAGTGTTTTAGCAGCAACAACTCTACTTCAAAATGTAAATGCTAGCTGCTCAATGTGAAAGCAGCAAAGCAACCACAGGGTAAGCAGTGGACAAAAGGTGGTTTGGTAAGGATAGGACAATGAGCTGGTAAGCTTGGTAAGGATAACAAGCTAAAAGGATTGGGCATGGATAGGAAGGCTAACATGGTTTGTAAATTAAGGAAGGAATAACAAGATAGAGACTTCCCATTCATTCCAGGCTACACTCAATACAGCAGACTCACCGACCCCTCACTCTCGCTCTCGCCCTCTCTCTTTCTCTCTCTCCAATCTGGCGCCTGTTTCCTGTTACCATAGTAACCCAACTCACCCTCCCTCCTTACCTACCCTCCTCGCCCTCTCTCAAACATGCTATAACTCCATCTCTTTTTCTTCTCCTTACCTCCTCTCTCCCTCACTCATTCTCTCTTCCAGCCTCACACAGTTTAGAGTGAGTGGAAAAGAGCACTCTCCTGTAATGAGGAAGAGAGGGAGAAAATAATTCATTTTCTTCATTAAATCATTTAATACTGTGGAATACTAGATGCCAGGAATCAAACCAATGAGTTTTGGGGGAAAAAATCTCTGTAATGAATGTATGTATATTATTCTATGATTGATACACAGAGAACGAGAAATACTGCAAAACAAAAAGGCACACACACAAACACTAAAGCAAACAGAGAGGTGCTCCGGTGCTAATGAGAGCTTTAATGTCAACGAGGCACAGACAGATTAGAATGGTGATTACCCTGAGAATGGGCCCACAGTACACACACACGCTCACACACCAGTGAAGGCATTACTCCACCTTTGAGACTTTCCTGGCTGTACCTGTACTGTTGCTTAGTTCAATCATCCATGCACAGAGACACAGAGAGAGAAAGACAGTGAAGGAGAGATAGAGTGCAACAATGAAAGTGAGAGAGGGAGAGAGAGACAGACAGACACAAACACACAGAGTAGGGTGATGTGGGGTTGTACAAGGAAGGAATGAGTAACTTATGGACTGAGGGGGAGTGATGCAGGGACAGGGTGAGAAGGAGGGGTGAGGGACAGAGGTAAAAGGGGTTTTGTCAGTGTAACAGCCCTCATGTCCTCTGTACAGGATATGACCCTAATCACTTATGTCAATCAATCTCCACCATCTGTGCCAGAGCATTTGCTATCAGTAGCTATGTGCTGTTAACTAACTGCATCAGTGTGTGTGTGTGGTTAGGCTTATATATTTGGGATTCTATTAATCACAGGTGAAATTCACCTACCCCCAGGTTCCATTCACTCCTCCCTCTTTCAACCTTCTCTTGATTGTCCACTCTCTTCTCCATATCTTACTCATCATCATTTTGCTATCCATCTCTCCCTTCTCTCCAAATCTCTCCCTCCTCTCTGACTCACATCTAGCTTGCTCTCCTCCATCTCTCCTTTCCTCCCCCTCTACTGACCTCTCTGCCCGACACCTCACCCCTCTTTTCAAAATTGGAAATCTATAGTGGCGTTTCCACCCTCTTCGCGGAGGTGCACACACACACACACACACACACACACACACAACATCCTAAAAATGAAGAGTGGGCAAATTTGTACTTGATGCAGGTCAGACACAAACACACACCCAGAAGCCATCACACAAAGTATTCAGTGCAATAAATGGTTGAACGCTTCCATTCTTATGGAATACATCTAGCTATAATCCATCTGAAGAACAAGAATCTACTCCCCGCCTCCCCAACCAAATGAGCAGCACTCGTTCAGTGAGTGACCACATTTGATGTCCTCTGAGTGAAGGGCCCTTTAGTCCTTTAGCAGCTGGAACCTGAGAGGTCTGAAGGGAGAGGGGAGGGGATGTGAACGGGTGGTAGTGTAAATCCTATAATAAAGAGGACGGATGGAGAACAGTTTATCCAGCTAAGAGACCACACAGGAGGATTAGCCCTACAGAAAGACAGGAGAAAGAGAGGGGGAGGGGAGGAGGGATGGAGAGAGGGAGATAGAGAGCAGAAAGACAAAGAGGGGTAGAGATAATGTGATGTAAGAGGGTGAATGAGAAACAGAGAGAGGTGGAAAGTAGAGGGATATAGAGTAAGAAAAGAGATAGAAAAGAGAGAGCAAAAGCGCTGCGCGAGAGAGAGATGGATGGAGAGGGGGTTAGATGGAAGGATGACTGTGGATTCTGCGAGAGGGGGGTCATTTCTGAGGTCGAACTGGTAGTATTAACGTTGGGAGTCGTTATCTACACCCCACAATCCCCCACCCCCTAGGCCAGGGAAAAGCCAAACAGAGATAATACACACATACACACACATAACCGAAGCCATTATTTGGATTGGGATCGCTAAGGGTAATGTACAAAAGTACAGTATTATGTTTGGTTTCAGGTAAATGAATAAGGATCAAGTAGAGTTAAATGGAGAGTGCGAATGTAGTTCTCTTGGGTATGTTCGCCTTCATCCTACAGGTGCTTAGGCTGTTTGCTAAGATCTGAAGATATGGAGCTCAGTTGCTCTGTAATCCCCAAGGCCTCTCCTATCTGGTAGTGCTGATGGGCTGTGGCTGAGCAGCTGAGGTAGAGAGCAGTGCTTCTAATGGACAGAGGGAGAGCAGCAGAGAAACAAGATCTCACGGTTTGACCAATTTGACTTCAGATACCGACTTTCGAAGTCGCTCCAAACGTCAAACTTCGAGGTGTTTTCAATACCCTGGGTTGCTTCTCCTACTCCAGCCGCACCCTGGGTTGCTCCTCCTGCTGCAGCTGCACCCCGGGTTGCTCCTCCTACTCCAGCTGCACCCTGGGTTGCTCCTCCTACTGCAGCTGCACCCTGGGTTGCTCCTCCTACTCCAGCTGCACCCTGGGTTGCTCATCCTACTTCAGCTGCACCCTGGGTTGCTCATCCTACTCCAGCTGCACCCTGGGTTGCTCATCCTACTCCAGCTGCACCCTGGGTTGCTCCTCCTACTGCAGCTGCACCCTGGGTTGCTCCTCCTACTGCAGCTGCACCCTGGGTTGCTCCTCCTACTGCAGCTGCACCCTGGGTTGCTCCTCCTACTGCAGCTGCACCCTGGGTTGCTCCTCCTGCTGCAGCTGCACCCTGGGTTGCTCCTCCTACTCCAGCTGCACCCTGGGTTGCTCCTCTTACTCCAGCTGCACCATGGGTTGCTCATCCTACTCCAGCTGCACCCTGGGTTGCTCCTCCTACTCCAGCTGCACCCTGGGTTGCTCCTCCTACTCCAGCTGCACCCTGGGTTGCTCCTCCTACTCCAGCTGCACCCTGGGTTGCTCCACCTACTCCAGCTGCACCCTGGGTTGCTCCTCCTACTGCAGCTGCACCCTGGGTTGCTCCTCCTACTGCAGCTGCACCCTGGGTTGCTCCTCCTACTGCAGCTGCACCCTGGGTTGCTCCTCCTACTGCAGCTGCACCCTGGGTTGCTCCTCCTACTGCAGCTGCACCCCGGGTTGCTCCTCCTACTGCAGCTGTACCCCGGGTTGCTCCTCCTACTGCAGCTGCAGCCTAGGTTGCTCCTCCTACTGCAGTTGCACCCTGGTTTGCTCCGCTGCTTTCGCCGGCGCATCGCTGATGGTTAATTTAGGCATTAATAGAGTTAAACAAAAACAACTCCATGCTTAGGTTTAGGAATTTATTCCGAAGGGCTAAGGTTTGGGATAGGGTAAAACAAAACAAGCCCTATCACTGGGATTGAACATCCGACCCTCTGAGCCGGACCTTGCAGATTACTGTATGTCCATCCACCACCCCCATCCACAACGCCCTAGCAAAACCCATTACACCCCCATCCACAACGCCCTAGCAAAACCCATTACACCCCCATCCACAACGCCCTAGCAAAACCCATTACACCCCCATCCACAACGCCCTAGCAAAACCCATTACACCCCCATCCACAACGCCCTAGCAAAACCCATTACACCCCCATCCACAACGCCCTAGCAAAACCCATTACACCCCCATCCACAACACCCTAGCAAAACCCATTACACCCCCATCCACAACGCCCTAGCAAAACCCATTACACCCCCATTCACAACACCCTAGCAAAACCCAAGCCTACTTGACAGTAATTGTCACTCTACTGGCCTCTAGGTCATCAAGCTGCTCGTTATGGCGCACACCTGTCACCATCGTTATGTGCATCTTCAGACTCACCTGGACTCCATCCCTTCCCTGATTATCTTCCCTACATGTCACTCCCTTTGGTTCCTTCCCCAGGCGTCATTGTTTCTGTTTCATGTCTGTGTGCTGTTCGTGGTTCTTGGTTTGTATTATATTCTGTTTACTTTATTACAACACTAACTCCTTGAACTTGCTTCTCTCAGTGCACATCGTTACAATAATAGGCTGATACACTGCTACGAAACACTACAATGCACACACAACAGAGACCTACAAAACACACCATCGAGATGCAAAGAGTTCCACACATATAGGCCGACACATGCGCACGCACACAAGCACACACACGAACAGCTTGCTTTAAGGATAAAAACACGATAGCATAAGATGCCAACACAACACACAGAGACAGATAAAGTCATATATAACAGACAAAACAAGCTATAAAACATTCTGCATAACTCTCTACACACACAGAAAATATTCTATACAGCACCTGGGGCAAAGAGAGAGAGAAAAATAAGTGATAAAGAGATGGAGAGAGAGAAGAGAAGCTTGAGAGAAAACAGAGAGAGAGAGAGAGAGAGAGAGAGTGTATTTCACTAGGGAACACACACACAGAGGGGGCTTAGATATCATCTCTTTCCATCAGAGCTACACAGCCTCTCTCTCCTTCTCCCTCTCGGACACACACACACACACTGACATAACATTATCTGTGTTTTCATCCTCTGAACAATCAGATCATTCTCTGCGGCTGAGGGACTGAGGGAGGCATGGGCATAAGGATGTGCTTAGCTTCAGCTCACACATGACTTCATTAGCACAGCACAGCCACACACTGGCTGTTGCTTGCTTGCTGCTCTCTGTTCTACAACCCATACATCAGAGGATTGGGGAAGAGATGCTGTTTTACTGTTGGCTGATCATTAAATTATGACTTGTATGTCTGACTGTACAAGCAACAACACACCTATAGGAACCATGCTATGGGCCCTTCAAACTCAACTCTGGACCTCGAAGCCAGTTCTACTGCATTTTTTCATTGTTCCCCTCTAATCAGGGATGGATTTAGACCTGGGACACCAGGTGTGTGCAATTAATTATCAGGTAGAACAGAAAACCAGCAGGCTCCGGACTTCATAGGGTAAGAGTTTAATTGCCCCTGTTATGGGCTATAGTAGATGTCCAATGACCGTGCCCTGACCAACATGTTTGACCCTGGCTCGCTCTGTTCATACAGGGTTAGAAAACTCGCTTGGTCAAAAACAAACAAAAGCCATTCTTTCTCCTCTATCATACGGCTGTAATGGTCTGTAATACACACAAAACACACCACACACACACACACACACACAACATGGTTAAATGGCAGCCACTGGGTCCTCTGATTAAAATGGATGGGGTTAGGCTCAGGTGCTCAAATGAATCCTCTGTTATTAAAAGCTGAGAAAATGTGTAAGTAGTTAGGTTTCCATCCAATTGGTGACAGACTTTCATGTGAATATTCTAAAATCAACTTAAAAAACACATTTTTCCACCAAGTAAAATGTACTTGTTGCGAATAAAAGGCTGTGCGTGAAGACATAGTGCACATAAATATACATTATGCGGTTAAATTCCCATACAACGAATAAAAAATACAAGTCCAATGGGTTTCCACCGCATTCTCACCTGTACGGATGGGTTTCTCAGAACATTTTCTACGTTATATAGGGAGGGTGTCCACTCTGGTACTGGCACGTGCGCTCTAGCCAACTGCTTGCAGATACAATGTGGGTATAGTCTGCATGATGAGATTATTATGGACAAAAGAGCGAGATTATTCTTATTGGTCAAACGGCAGTAAAGCATCAATCATCATGTCACAGAAAAAGGTCCTCGATAATGATTGGAAAGGAGCATCAACTCGTCACCTTGCACTTTCACCACCCTGCATATTTCCCAGACTACCTTGCCTTTCGAGTGAATTGTAGAGTTACCGCCCATGACTGTATATGTTAGTGACAGAGACATCACTGTTGCAATTTTAACTGTTCAGCCCTGTGGCTGTCATTACCTGACCATAGAGAGCCCTCAGGGCTCAGAGTGTGACTAGGGGGGTTTTCTAGTTATTTTTGTTCTATGTTGGTGTGTGAGTATGGTTCCCAATTGGAGGCAGCTGAATATTGTTGCCTCTAATTGGGGATCATACTTAGTGTGTTCCTTTTCCTACCTGCGATGTGGGATATTGTTTAGAGTTAGTACCTATGTGCGCTACGTATATTGTTTAGAGTTAGTGCCTATGTGCGCTACGTATATTGTTTAGAGTTAGTGCCTATGTGCGCTACGTATATTGTTTAGTTAGTGCCTATGTGCGCTACGTATATTGTTTAGAGTTAGTGCCTATGTGCGCTTAGTGCCTATGTATATTGTTTAGAGTTAGTGCCTATGTGCGCTACGTATATTGTTTAGAGTTAGTGCCTATGTGCGCTACGTATATTGTTTAGAGTTAGTGCCTATGTGCGCTACGTATATTGTTTAGAGTTAGTGCCTATGTGCGCTACGTATATTGTTTAGAGTTAGTGCCTATGTGCGCTACGTATATTGTTTAGAGTTAGTGCCTATGTGCGCTACGTATTTGCACGTTGCTTCATCTTTGTTGTTGTTTGGAAGTTCACTATAATAAATATGTGGAACTCTACTCACGCTGCACCATGGTCCACTTATTTATATAACGATCGTGGCAGTGGCCTTCACCAAGTGAGATCCTAACTGAATATGTCATCATTCAAATAAAATGATTTAACACAATACAACACATATTACATAAAGACCTTTGAGGGCCTAGTTTTACCCTAATACTATGGGCTGAAAATCATGGTTTACAGGCAAAATCAGGCCTGCAAGTCACATTATGCTGGATGTAAAGTGATGTGTAATTCCTATTGGAATCCAACCAGAGTGGGGATATCCAACATTTGCCATTTGTGTTCAATTTGCATTCAGAATTTAATTTGATTTATTTAATTCACCTTTATTTAACCAGGTAGGCAAGTTGAGAACAAGTTCTCAGAATGACTTCCAGGTTAGGAAGACTAAGATATGAGACTACCTAAAGCATCTAAACTGGAACAACCATTTCAGTAACGGGTGCTAGTAACAGATTTGATTAGCTTAGAAACATATATTTTATTTATATTTGAGCTGCATAAAATTAATAATACAACTGGTTGCTTGCATGCTGATTGGACAAGCAGAATTCCCAGCCATGCTGATTGGACAAGCAGAATTCCCAGCCATGCTGTATTGGCCGTCACAGACACACTATGCCTGCTAACGGTTCCATCTGAAAGGGATCACTGTGCCTCCATAAGAATATCATGCTCATGTTGTTGAATCATTTCTTCTACTCAACTAGCACATTATTTCCCCTCGCTTCCAGCCTAGCATTTAGTTTGGTACAGAGGAGGTTAATATAAGCCTCGCTGTTTGCCAGTCCGACCTCGGAAGCAATGTTTCAATATAGAATTTCCATCTGTGTACCATAATTAGAGTGAACTGTGCCCAGACGAGATGAGACAACGCATCAACGTCATTATCATGTAAATGTAAATAGAAAAAAAACTCTAACAAACGAAAATGCAGCTAGTGCACTGTCCTTTCAGGCTCAATGTTTGACCTGACTGAGTTAGCTGAAGTTGGGTAGCAAACTAGCAAGTGACAAAAAAGTTATTCAGCCTGCATAGCAACCATTTTGCTTAGAGCAGACGGCCAGACCTTTTGCATAGCAACTATGCAAAAAGAGCCACGTCTGTAGCAATATGACCAGAATAACTAACAACAAGATATCTGTCCAGTGTGAAGACACCTGTACCATGTCTTCATTGACATTTTCAACCTCTCCCTGACCGAGTCTGTAATACCAACATAAAGTTTAAAGTAGACCACCATAGTCCGTGTGTCCTAGAAAGCAAAGGAAACCAGCCTAAATTACGCCTGCCGAGTAGCACTCACATCGCTAGCCATTAAGTAATTTGAAAGACTGGTCATGGCTCACATATACACCATCATCCCGGAAACCCTAGACCCACTCCAATTTGCATACCTACCCCAACAGATCCACAGATGAAGCAATCTCAATCTCACTCCACACTGCCCTTTCCCACCTGGACAAAAAGAACACCTTCGTGAGAATGCTATTCATTGACAACAGCTCAGCATTCAACACCATAGTGACCCACAAAGATCATCACTAAGCTAAGGACCATGGGACTAAACACCTCCCTCTGCAACTGGATCCTGAATTTCCTGACGGGCCACCCCCAGGTGGTAAGGGTAGGCAACAACGCATCTGCCACACTGACCCTCAACACAGAGGCCCATCCTGTACTCCCTGTTCACCCACAAATGTGTGGCCAAGCACGACTCCAACACCATCATTAAGTTAGTTGACAACACAACGGTAGTAGGCCTGATCACCGACAATGATGAGACAGCCTATAGGGAGGAGGTCAGAGACCTGGTAGTGTGGTGCCAGGACACAACCTTTCCCTCAACGTCAACAGGAAAAAGGAGATGTTTGTGGACTATAGGAAAAGGAGGGCCGAACACACCCCCATTCACATCGACAGTGCTGTAGTGGAGCGGGTCGATAGTTTCAAGTTCCTTGGTGTACACATCACCAGCAAACTATAATGGTCCAAACACATCAAAGTCGTGAAGACGGCACAACAACTAATTTTCCCCCTCAGGAGACTGAAACGATTTGGCATGGGTCCCCAGATCCATAAAAAGTTATACTGCTGCACCATCAAGAGCATTCTGACAGGTTGCATCACCAACTGGTATGGCCACTGCTCGGCATCTGGCCGTAAGGCTCTACAGAAGGTAGTGAGTACAGCCCAGTACATCACTGGGGCCAGCTACTCGCTGTTTATTATCTAGTCACTTCATTCCTACCTACATGTACAAATTACCTCGATTAACCTGTACTCCAGCACATTGACTCGGTACCCACTTTTTATAGCCTCATTATTGTTATTTTCTCATGTTATTTTTTACTAAATATTTTCTTAACTCTATTTTCTTAAAACTGCAATGTTGGTTAAAGGCTTATAAGTAAGCATTTCACAGTAAGGTCTACCTGTTGTATACGGCGCGTGTGACAAATACAATTTAAGTTGATTTGTTAAAGATATAATGCATATAATGCATTCAATTTTGTGTTTACATCCCAATATGACACTTTATATACATCACAGAAGACTGAAATATAACAATACTGTTTGACATAGAAACACTGGATTTTCGGCGTAAATAAAAGTATGTTTATTAATTAGGAAAAATAATAATAACATTCCACCCATGAGGACACTAGGTCATTTTAATAAAGGAAAGTGCTACTTAATCAATCAATGTAGATGCAAAAACAAAGATATTGAAAAACAAACAATAAAAATGTAAAATATACCAACAAAAGAGCATGCTGGGAAATATGAAAATGAGGGGTGTGGTTTTACACTGGTTATATAACACAAACACTGGGGTTATTTTACACCAATGAGTGGTAATGAAACACTTACAGAGTTAATTTAACACTTGGGATCAACACTAGGAATGTTACACTGAAAAAACAAACCCTAGGTAACACTGGTCAATTTGCTGCGCTAGTTTCTGCTGTCTGGTGTGAGCACCAGATGACTCAACAATGGAAGAATCTCATCAAACAGCTGTGAGATGGAGAGACACAGGGAGAGAGATGGAGAGACAGGGAGAGAGAAGGGAACAGAGAGAGAGAAAAACAGAGGGAGAAAAAGGGAGTGAAGAAATGTGAGTATCTCTGTTGGTTAGACTCTGTCAAAGGTTGTGTGAGTAGCTTCACATACAGTTGAAGTCATAAGTTTACATACACTTAGGTTGGAGTTGGAGTCAACCACTCCACAAATTTCTTGTCAACAAACTATAGTTTTGGCAAGTTGGTTAGGACATGCACTTCGTGCATGACACAAGTAACTTTCCCAACAATTGTTTACAGACAGATTATTTAACTTATAATTCACTGTATCACAATTCCAGTGGGTCAGAAGTTCACAAACACTAAGTTAACTGTGCATTTAAACAGATTGGAAAATTCCAGAAAATTATGTCATGGCTTTAGGAGCATCTGATTGACATCATTTGAGTCAATTGGAGGTGTACCTGTGGATGTATTTCAAGGCCAATCTTCAAACTCGGAGCCTCTTTGCTTGACATCATGGGAAAATCAAAAGAAATCAGCCAAGACCTCAGAGAAATAATTGGAGACCTCCACAAGTCTGGTTCATTCTTGTGAGCAATTTCCAAACACCTGAAGGTACCACGTTCATCTGTACAAACACCAGTACGCAAGTATAAACAATGCAGCCATCATACCGCTCAGGAAAGAGACACGTTCCGTCTCCTACAGATGAACGTACTTCAGTGCGAAAAGTGCAAATCGATTGTACTTTTTGGAGAAATGTCCTCTGGTCTGATGAAACAAAAATAGAACTGTTTGGCCATAATGACCATCGTTATGTTAGGAGGAAAAAGGGGGAGGCTTGCAAGCCGAAGAACACCATCCCAAAGCACAGGGGTGGCAACAGGGTGGCAGCATCATGTTGTGGGGGTGCTTTGCTGCAGAAGGGACTGGTGCACTTCACAAAATAGATGGCATCATGAGGCAGGAAAATTATGTGGACATATTGAAGCAACATCTCAAGACATCAGTCAGGAAGTTAAAGCTTGGTCACAAATGGGTCTTCCAAATGGACAATGACTCCAAACATACTTCCAAAGTTGTGGCAAAATGGCTTTAAGGACAAAGTCAGGGTATTGGAGTGGCCATCACAAAGCCCTGCCCTAAATCCTGCAGAACTGAAAAAGCGTGTGCGAGCAAGGAGGCCTACAAATCTGACTCAGTTACACCAGCTCTGTCAGGAGGAATGGGCTAAAATTTACCCAACATATTGTGGGAAGGCTACACGAAACGTTTTACCCAAGTTAAACAATTTAAAGGCAATGCTACTAAATACTAATTGAGTGTATGTAAACTTCTGACCCACTGGGAATGTGATGAAAGAAATCAAAGCTGAAATAAATCACTCTCTCTACTATTATTCTGACATTTCACATTCTTAAAATTAAGTGGTGATAACTGACCTAAAACAGGGAATTTTTACTAGGATTAAATGTCAGGAATTGTGACAAACTGAGTTTAAATGTAATTGGCTAAGGTGTATGTAAACTTCTGACTTCAACTGTATGCTTAGTTCAATTCCATTTTATTAGATTTCACTTGTATACCAAGTAATTTATAATATGACACTGCACTGCATTAACCCAACAAAAGCCAGGTTGACAGAAAATAATGGTAAGAACTACAGTAGGACCATGGGGGAGAAGGTGATGCTACAAATCATAAAGGGGAGAATGTAGAACTGCAGGCACCGCTTTGAGGTATGGATATTTTTAGATGATAGAGAATACAACACAACAAACAAGGCTTCCTGTGTAGTAAGAAAAGCAAATCAACCAGGAACACAATTGATATCGACTTCCATATTCACTGTGTGATTCCTCAATTTTGCAGTAACTCGGCTCTCCTGCTGTGTGTTATGGTGCTACTTCACCTTCATTCCCATCATGATGGCCAGGCAGGTCAGGGGTCACCATGATTTCACGGGGTAGCTCTGTACAGTTTCTCCAGAAGCCTTCTGCAAGCTTTGTCTCCCCGAGTCGTTAATTAGCTACTAGCAGGCATTACTGTTGAACTCATCTGATAACTGGGCTCTCCTGTGCTACAGAGAAGCCTGAAGCACTGAGAGAGAGAGAGAGAGAGAGAGAGAGAGAGAGAGAGAGAAAGGAGAGAGAGAGAGAAGGAGACAGAGAGAGAGAGAGAGAGAGAGAGAGAGGGTATAGAGGGATGCTGCGAGCAATAGGCATGCAGAAATACAAACAGAGAGATAAACGGAGAGTTTAGGAATCATTAAGCTAAGTGTATGTGTTTCTCTCGCTCCCTTTCACTCTCTCCGAACAAAAGAAAGCATACATACTGTACAGCTACGTGCGACCAGTGTGAAATGGCTAGATAGTTAGCGGCGCACTCTAAGGGCGTTTCACTCGCTCTGAGACCTTGAAGTAGTTGTTTCCCATGCTCTGCAAGGGCCGTAGCTTTCGTGGAGCGATAGGTAACGATGCTTCGTGGGTGACTGTTGTTGACGTGTGCAGTGGGTCCCTGGTTCAAGCCCATGATGAGGGACGACGCTGTTACATACACCCAAAACCATTTACACCCCCTTCCTCTCACACAAACATAATTTTAAAAAGCACACACACATAATGTAAACACACAAACAATGTGAATAATTTATTGCTAATTAATGACTCGTGGAGTCATAGATCTGATTGGGTGCAATAAAGAATTCACACAGCAGGCCATTATATCATTAGCTGCAAAGCTGTGCTCTGTGCTGGACTGAATGGACTGGTAAATGGGGCTACTTCCTGGGTGCGACACGTACATACGTACACAAACACACACACACACACACACATAGCAGTAGTCAATTATAGCTGTGGGAAAGAAAACAGGAATAAACTGGAATATTGACAGAAAGTCAAGAAGCGAGGCGGGATATTGACAGGTTTCTCCTGGACTAGGTCTGAGAACGCAGGTGGAGAGGGAGAGAAACATTGTGTCTGTGGAAAGACGCGTTTCCATGGGAGTTGAGGCAGAGATAGAGCACTTGTCTAAGAGACACATTTCCTTATCTGAGTGCCTGGGGAGAAACAGTGTCAGCTCATATGGAGGGGAGTTTCCCTGTTTCCATAGGCCTGTTGCTAGCTGCTGCTGCTGGGAGAAAACGCACATAACTGTAATTGAATTTTACCCAAAGCCACCATCAGAGAGAGGGAGGGAGGGAAGAGAGGGAGGGAGGGAGGAAATTACAGGGGGCATGCTGTATATGTGTACTGATATTATCCAACAGTGAGTGAACTGTGTGACATTCAGAGGTTCCCTCTATATTATGTAGATTAATGCATTATAATCTGAACTGTAGTAAATGACATGTTTACCAGCTGAAAACGGTCAGAATCACCTTGACAACTGACATAACATACAGTATAAACATCGCTCCTTCTGGATAAGCCTTGCCGTCGCGCCTGTTCTTTCCAAGAGCTGAATTTAAAGAGAAATTACTTCCAAATATATTCATTTTACTATGAAACTTCATCAAGTGGGCAAAAGACATGATAACATGAATTCAGCAAAGGCAAAATAAAAGATAGAGACACGGTCCCAGAGAAAAGGACAGAAGAAAAGAAAGGTGGAAGAGAGGGAATGGGAAACTGAAAGTGAGTGACACACAGAATGGAAGTTCAAGACAATACACGTGGAGGGAATGAGAGAAATGAATAAGAGAGGAAAGGCTTATGAGAGAGATAGGTTGAGAATTGTAGAGAAAGAGTGAATGAGATGGTGGGCAGCAGAAGCAGGGGTGGAGAGGGAGGCAGTGGGCCCTGTGAGGACAGGCCTGTAATTGAAGCGAAGGAAAAAGACCTTAACCCAGATCAGTATCTATCACTCTCCGGCAGGAAGAAAGAGCTCAACACCCGCAGATTTCCTGAGAGGGCGACAGATGAGGACAGAGGGAAGAGGAGAGAGAGTGGAGGGAGAGAGAGAGGGAGAGGTAGGGGATGATGTAGCGACAGATACTGCTGATTGCAAAGATTACTTCTCTGAGAAAACCTGGCCGCTGTGGGTACACTGCCCTTACTCACTCTCACACACACACACACACACACGCACACAGGCAGGCAGACAGAGCTCAGAGGAGATCAGCATGTTGAGACAGACAGAACCCTCGAGACATGGTCATCTGAGAGGAGGAGAATTATGCAAGTGCAAATTAAATTACACCGGAAGAGAGAGGCAGGCATGGACCTGCAGGAATCACTGGGCTCTGCGTGTATGTGTGTGTGTGTGTGTGTGCGTGCGTGCGTGTGTGTGTGCGTGCGTGTGTGCTATTTGTTATGCACATTATGAAAACACACACACAGAGACACGGACAAACAGACTGAGATGCTATCTGGTATGTGATGAGCCAGGTTCACACAGAGATCAAAGGTTTTAAAGATCACACATGGACAGGACGGAAAGAGAGAGAGGGGGAAAAAGCATGCCTGAATGTAATATGGTAAAACTCACACACAAAGCAACTAACACATTGTGTGTGTGTTTGTTGTGCCACATAGAGCACCCAGCGGAACACAAAAGCAGCCCTTTGACACCTGATACTCACTAGCTGCCAGTGTGTGAGAGAGAAGATTAGTGGTCAGAGTAACCATCGCCTCTTATTGGCTCTCCTGACGCAGGGCCTGTAGGCCTATTACATCTCTCTCTCTGTCTCTCTCTCTCTTTTTCTCTCTCTCGCTCTTCCCTCTCTTTCATTCTCTCTAAACTACATTCAACAACTAGAGGAGGGACATTGAACAATACATTAGCTACCCCTTACCTCAGCTCTCTCCCTCCCCTGTCCTGCCCTATTAACCCCTCTATTCTCACCCATACCGGATATCGCTCAGGGCAAAGGGCCTCGGAAAGAGAAAGGAGGGCGGGGAAGAAAAGAGAGGATAATATCCGTTTTGCTAATTCTGCTGTTTGTCCAGCTTAGTGGAGTGGGTTCTCTAGGCGGTGACAGTATGTGATTCAGGCTTAGAGTGCTGTGCTTGTCTAAAGGTCACACTAACACAGGAGCCCATTAGCAATTCAGATGTGGCTAAGAGGGTAAGAGGCTGCACTGGTCCCAGTACCTGCTGCCTGCCTGGCCCTTATTGCATTATCAGGGAGTATAGCGGCAGCTAGCACGCTCAACACTGATTATGTGACAAAAAAGGGGAGGGGAGATGTTATGTATCTGTTATGTAACACACTGCCGTTCAAAAGTTTGGGGTCACTTAGAAATGCCCTTGTTTTTGAAAGAGAAATACATTTCTTGTCCATTAAAATAACATCAAATGGATCAGAAATACAGTGTAGATATTGTTAATGTTGTAAATGACTATTGTAGCTGGAAACTGCTGATTTTTTATGGAATATCTACAGAGGTGGACAGCAGCCCATTATCAGCAAAGAACTTTCTCCTGAAACTTGTCAGGCTATTCTTGTCCTGAGAAATGAAGGCTATTCCATGCGAGAAATTGCAAAAAAAACGGAAGATCTCGTACAACGCCGCGTACTACTCCCTTCACAGAACAGCGCAAACTGGCCCTAACCAGAATAGAAAGAGGAGTGGGAGGCCCCAGTGCACAACTGAGCAAGAGGACAAGTACATTAGAGTGCCTAGTTTGAGAAACAGGCGCCTCACAAGTCTTCAACTGGCAGCTTCATTAAATAGTACCCGCAAAAAACACCAGTCTAAACATCATCAGAGAAGAGGCGACTCCGGGATGATGGCCTTCTAGGCAGAGTGGCAAAGAAAAAGACATATCTCAGACTTGCCAATAAAAATAAAAGATTAAGATGGGCAAAAGAACACAGACACTGGACAGAGGAACTCTGCCTAGAAGGCCTCTTCACTGTTGATGACTTTCTATTCTGGTTAGAGACAGTTTGCACTGTTCTGTGAAGGGAGTAGTACACAGCATTGTAAGAGATCTTCAGTTTCTTGGCAATTTCTCACATGGAATAGCCTTCATTTCTTAGAACAAGAATAGACTGACGAGTTTCAGAAGAAAGGTTTTTGTTTCTGGCCATTTTGAACCTGTTATCGAACCCACAAATGCTGATGCTCCAGATACTCAACTAGTCTAAAGAAGGCCAGTTGTATTGCTTATTTAATCAGAACAACCGTTTTCAGCTGTGCTAACATAATTGCAAAAGGGATTTCTAATGATCAATTAGCCTTTTAAAACGATAAACTTGGATTCGCTAATACCCACAGAACACATTCATTCACTCACACATACACACACTCTCTCTCTCTTTCCCTCTCTCTCTCTCTCTCTCTCTCTCTCTCCCTCTCTCTCTTCCCACTCATTCCACCCCCATATCCCTAGCACATCTGGGACAGCAGATCTACCAGCCAAGGTCAACTCCATTACTGCTGCTGACAGAAAATCACACTGACCATGAAGCTTTTACACACTGACCTCATATCCTGACATTAGACCGACTGAGATAAGCATACTTGTAATGCTAGGCATAGACTGAATGATTATAGATTGGAGTTTCTGATTCCAGTATGATCAGCTGAAGGAGGAAAACGGATGGTTGCTGCTTATTTCCGGAGGATTTTAACCAGAGGCCTCGCGGGGTTCTATATACTTCAGCACCATGGACAGAGAACACACCTCACCGAGGACCAGTGACACACAGCTGAGACCGAGACCACCACAGAGAGAGAGAGAGAGAGACAGAGAGAGAGAAAGAGAGAGAGAGAGAGCAGCCCGTAACAGTCTACTGCACAACAAATGAAGAAATAACAAGTGTAATCTAGCCAATGTCTCTAACCTGTGTAGCATTGCTGTTTTCTGCAACATGACTGCACAACCATGACTGCACATAACATTTGGGGCAACAATACATTGCCAGTGACACCTGCGATTAAATGTGTGTGTGTGTGTGTGTGTGTGTGTGTGTGTGTGTGTGTGTGTGTGTGTGTGTGTGTGTGTGTGTGTGTGTGTGTGTACGATAGTGTCATATATTCCACGTTGGTGCAATAATAGCAAAACATGTTAGTTTCAGTCATGCTGAGCTCACAACACAACGTGAAACAATGTGCATCATCCCTCTGAAAGACCCGTTTGTTGACTTGTGTTGACCAACTGGGGCAGCGGTGTACTGCTCTATGTTCCAGAGAGATATGTCATCGGTACAACAACAAACCGGCTACAATGAAAAAGCCTTCCGGT
This sequence comes from Oncorhynchus tshawytscha, assembly GCF_018296145.1. Lineage (NCBI taxonomy): Eukaryota > Metazoa > Chordata > Actinopteri > Salmoniformes > Salmonidae > Oncorhynchus > Oncorhynchus tshawytscha. The sequence continues at coordinate 25,378,249 of NC_056454.1, read as the reverse complement.
GGATTAGGTACAGAAATCACTGGTACACTATTAATGTTATTGAAATGCTAGCACCTCTGAGCTCTGGCTGAGCTAGGCACTAGGCCTTCCCCTCTAGTACACCCTCTCCTCTGATAGCCTCCAACACGGTAACAGATGATCACATCACCACACTGCCGAGGCCTTGCTACAGACCTATAAGGCTACACCCCCCTAACACAAACACACACACAGAGAGAGAGAAAGAGAGAGAGAGAGAAAGAGAGAGAGAGAGAGAGAGTGAGAGAGAGAGAGAGAGAGAGATGGGGGGGTCGAGATCTAGGTCTGATGCTTTCAGAACCATAGAGAGCACCTCTCTCGCTCTCTCTCTGGTTAGTTGGAGAACCAATCCCTTGGGTTTTGACACCGTTTGCGATGCAAAGATTATATCTGAGGAGAGAACCTAATCAGGGGCACAATCTATTTTTGTATTAAGATGCTTCCTTTTTAGTGTAGGCTTGTGATTCTTTGGCTGCAGCCTTTAAAGTATCACAATACATGCCAGTTATACTCAATACCCTATTAGATTCAAACTCTCTAACACTCTTTCTGTTTGCTGTAGGCTATGTGACACAATCATCACACATTAACTCCTGCACAAAAATCTACAAGTGCGCGTCCACGCTCGCTCGTTATCGCACAAACATACACACGCACGCATGCATACATTGCAGGAAGGACAAGTGGGGTGATGCCTCTCGCAAACTATTTGAAATCATTCCAACATCGTGATAGATATCGGTTACCATGACGACTGGGAATCAATCCAAGCCCAATCAATCTAAGCCCCCTATATAGGCTAAAAAGACAGTAGCCTACCTATAGTGCTTTGATATGTGAAAGCCATTCACATCCTACCTTGCATTCCTCCATACATGTCCTGACCGAGTATTCATCAGTCTCATATTTCTCAACCAACTGCTCAAACTCCCGGTAGTCCTCCTGAGCTTGCCGGTCAAAGCGCTGGTAAACCCGGACACACTCGCTGCATCCCAGCGTGTCACCCTCAGCCACGTCCAGGCTGCAGTTTATATTGTCCGGACTTGTAAACCCGTTAAACAAATCCAAAAGAGAGTAGGAATTACAAAAAGAAAGATACAAATCGCTCAGATTCAAGTCCGCCGACTGCGTCCTCTCCCCGCCCCCGGAGAGGCCCAGGCAGACGGGCTCTGCGTCCGTGAAAGTGAAGCAGTCTTTGGACAAGCTGTCCGGGTGACAGGTGTCCAGTCGCCACAGATGTTTGGTAGAATTCCCTATAAAAATTACATCTGGCTTTCTGGCAAGGGGGCCGTGGGGGGAATGGGGGTCAGAGGAGGGGGTATGGTGGTGAGTGGAGTTTGGGTACTCGACCATGTCCGTAAAGGCGAGCCGCTTGTCCTGCCGCTTGTCTCGGGTCCGCGTCAGTTTGGCCTCGGCGCAGAACCACAAGTGATCAGAGAGCAGGACGGTGATGAAGAGAAGAGAGGCCAGCGATAGGCGCCATCTCTGGGCCCGCTCCGACTCGGTAAATGGCTTCTCGTTCTCTCGGGGTGCAAACCAGATTTTTAAGCCGTCATCTTGCTTCCGACACATCCAAGCACCCCTGGTCATATTTTAGGAAAAGCGCAGCTCTGGCCGACTCCACCGCGGGGGCTCCTCTGCCACTATACTCATTGACTTTGGGAGATGGACTCTGGTTATTTATCCTCGGTAACGGTGGGCTGCAGTGCCGCCGCCGGTCCTGGGCTCTCCTCTCTCGCGCCAGACGCCGTCGGTGTGTTATTCCGATCCAATTAGCGCGCCCGCACAGATTAAGCCTCGCGCTGCCGCATCCCGGTTCTCCATGGCTCTCCGGGGGGAAACCACGTTCTCTGTAACCGCATGCCTCGCACCTCGCTCCCTCTCTTCTGCTCTCCGGGGTGGTGCTCGCGCGCAGAGAGACCAGCTGTGGCCAGTTTATCAGTGCTGTTGCCGTTACTGCTGCAGTTTCCCGGATTCAATTATGAGAAAGCAAAAGCCATTTGATTGTGCCCCAGTTGATTTTTTCCGGTTCGTATCTGGGTTGAATGCCTTGGATCTTTTCTCCCAATGGCCACAGTCATCTTGGACCTGGGTTAAATTGCCGCCATGTTCGTCTTGAACACTTTTGGGGGGAGCGGGGTCCGTTTGCGTCATCTCCATCGTTACGATAGCTCCATCGTTGCGAAGTGGCGTAGCAGCATACTACCTATTACACACTCAGATACATGCAGGCATTTAATGGCACTATTCCACCACGCAGTCATGAAATGTGAGGTCTTATACCTGTTACAATCTGGGTTGGGAAAAGATTGACTATATATATATTCAGCACAGTTGCTACTATATATGCAGTTCAGACATTGGGGAGAAGTATGGCAGAAAAAAAGTAAATGTCACGAAATGTCTCAGTGCTAAATATGTATAGTGCAAGTTGATCAACAAATCATTTGCCACATTATTTCGATGCCATGAATGACAGATCATGAGGAATGTACAGCTAGACCTATGGTACGATACGGCATTCAGCTAAATGACATGCACAGTCACCTCCAATAATTATTGCCACCCTTGATAAAGATGAGCAAAAAAGACTGTATAAAAGTAATAATACAAATAGCTTACTGAGCTATATTGAATGATATGAAAATATGAACATTATATTATTTTATGCTAATACAATTACTCAGAGAAATAAATGTTGTTTCAAAAGTAAAACTTTTTTCTCTCAAAAAGATAGGTGTCATAGTTATTGGCAGCCCTGTTTTCAGTACTTTGTGCGACTCCCCTTGTGAGGAAAACGGCACTGAGCCTTTTTCTATAATGTTTTATGAGATTGGAGAACACATTGGGGGGGATCTTAGACCATTCCTTCATGCAGAATTCTACTTTCCAGATCCTTGATATCCTTCGGTCTGAACGTATGGACTGCCCTATTCAATTCAAACCACATGTTTTTAATGAGATAGCCATAGCAAAATCTAGATTTTTTTTTGTGGAATTTGATGTGTGCTTGGTGGTTATTGTCTTGCCGGATGGTCAATGTAAAGCTACGTTTCAGCCTCCGGGCAAAGGCATCAGGTTTTGGGCTAAAATGTCCTGGTACATGGTAAAGTTTATGATGCCGTTGACCTTACCAAGGGCCGCAGGACAAGTGGGAACAACATAGCCCCGTGTTGTTGGAGTGCGCTCTCCCGCCCCTCGCCCCCAGGGATTTGGTATGAACCCGGAGTGTATTATGCAGGGGGAAAGATGGGCTTTGACAACACCGGCACTGCTAAGAAACCACGGCTGTCTGATTCGCATGGCTGCACGTTTAATTGGCAGGTGTGGAAACATGAGGTTTGTGTATAGACTATTCTGCCAAGTGATATAGGCTACTGTGTGTGTGTTTGTCCCGTAACCTTGCACCGTCCATGGTGTCTTATCAGCATTGCAGTGTTTGGTCAATGGCTTTAAAACAAACACACAACTTCTATGGTAATCAGACTCACTTGTGTGTGTGTGTGTCTATGTGTGTGTGCGTGTCTGAGAGCGATAGAGATAAAGAGAGAGAGAGGTTTCTGGTTAGCGTGTTGAATGTAAATGACAGTATTTATCCGCATCCTTAAAGCTGCCAAATCATTGTCAGTTTGAATTGCTTGGAGTGCTACAAAGGAGACGAGAGAGTGTTGCTTAATGTTAATGGGGCGCATATTGGAGAAGCCAAGAGATGATTATCTGAATCAATTTGAGTCGGGGTGGAAAGCGCATATTCAGCTCATCTCTGATGTCACGTGAAACAATGGCGAAGAACAAAACATAAAACATGTGAACGGCATCTAAAATTAAACTAATTATCTGCCTTGGCTCTGATAGAGAAAAAACAAATGTATTTTTCAGCGTGGTATTTTGTCTCTATGTTAGGTGGAGCCATCACTAGGACTGGAGGCATTGTAGCCTAATGTATTTTTATATTTAACTAAACCCAGCATCTGCAAAGAAACACTCACTCACGCAAGCACACAGGCACCCAGGCATGTAGACGCGAGCACACACACACACACACACGCACGCGCGCGCGCAGTTAGACGAGGCAAATTCGATGGAAATGAGCTTGCTAGAGTGACCAAGGCAGTTAACTCACACACACAAACACACGCACACACTGCACACAGAGCCTGCGCTGAGCAATGTGTTTGATGACGCTAGTAAACTCACTACTAAACAATGTGCACCTGCTCGATCATTTCAGGACTACTCACAGTACTAATAGGCCTAAGCCTAAATCAAAAGGCCCTTCAAAAACTGTTTTTCGAGGACTAAATAATTCACCTGAACACTGCCTATCTATGAGAGGAAAACATGTAATTTAAATTGCAATGCAGTGTCACCACTCCTTGCTCTCACTGAGGGGATTCGATAAAGCTGCCCCGGGTTGCACCGGGTTATGGCACATCACATGACCGGACAAAACCTGTGAGAGAGACGTGCCCTGCTCAAATCAAACAGCAACGTAATCTGTGCTGCTCTAATCTTCGCTGCTAATCTGCGTTGCTCATATTGTCAACAGTGCAGCATTTTGCATTGTTCAGAAACATCTCTTTACCATAAAATAAACCTATCCTTTATGGAGAAACCACATTAATTTCACATATGAACACATGATCTCGTGTTCAGGGGACCTGTGTGGTTCTGGTTCTGACTCATTTTTTCTTATATATATATATCAATCTGTGGACACGTAGATCGAAATGGCTTGCATTGAGCGGTCACTGGAGTATGTCTCTTCTGCATATGTGAAGCAGAATGTGAAATCGGACACAACTTGAGATGTCCCTACCTACCATTTAATTCGCTCTTCGGACTGTTCATCAACTCCTGGCTGAACCCTAATTCACAGCCACTAACAACGCAAAAAACTCCTTACATTGTAACGCAGCAGGAGAGAGTTGCTTTGTGGCTGTAGCTCATTCAGCGATTGATTTATAGCCAGTAATCTAAAATAATTCATAGATTTTAAAACAAAAAACACTGTCATAGATAGAACATATTCACATGAGGTGAAAGGGGAGTTCCCAACGAGTTCAGGAAGCCAAGATAGAGCTCTGTGAGATGTTCACAGCGATGGAAAATATGCACATTTTCTCTAACAAGGGTGGGTTGCAACATGGTTTAAATTAATCTAGGATTAGAGCTAATCTAGGTTTTGTAAAACTAGGTTGATAATTAATCAGAGCTGTGTTGCACCACTCATTTTTAAATCTGGATCAGTTAAGCTATGATTAACGTTTTTAAACTATGATTAGTGACATGTTACACCAGTATATTCTGTCAAAAAGAAGGAAGACACCGCGGCCATTTTATGCAACAGATTGAATGGCTCGACATGGATTAAAGAGAAGAGGGACCCAAATTGGATGAAGGCGTGCTGGAAAAACTTAAGCAAAATCCAGAAAGGGTGCGTCAGAGGAGAGGCAGGGGCTGTTTCAGACTGGAGGTGGGCCGCCGTCCAAGGGAATTGATCCTCTCTCCCAGAAGATATGCAAGATGGAGAAGTTTGCCCTTCTCCTTAACCCCTATGATGACGGACAACTCGACCTACCAATTTTTAGTAAGAATAAATAACTGGTAAATATCAGACCATAATACACATTAAAACAAACATTAATGCTACTTCACGACAATGTGACTGTTATCAGGCCCGTTACAGCATGTTGCATAACATCACTTGCACCAAGGCTGGGCATATAAGCCCCAATTCAAATGTTGTACAAAATAAATAGCATGTAAATAGCCTACTAATAACCTCCTTTCCTTTAGTTGAGCTGACACCCTGTGCCATGGAGAAACAGCAGTGCCTGTATCTCGCACCTCAGCAAAAACACTAGATAGGGCGTTTGCCTGGCCTAGAACTGACATGAACCAAGCTCATATTGATGTTTTGAGGCTGGAGAGAGAAATCTACTGCAGATTGAGGTCCTGAATTTACAAAAAGAGGTAGAGCAAATTCAGAAACTACTTTAGGGAAACAAATGCCCAGTGTAAAGAATGCTAATCTTTTTATTTACAGTTTTTTCCAACTGCTTACACGTTTTCAAAAGTGTCTCCTTTTCAAAACTCTAGACACAATTCCCAAAACTGCACACACAAAATGCCACACATCTCCTTCAAAATGTAACACGGCATTCAAAATGCCATAAACACATGTCAGAATGAAGCATTTGCATCAAATGGCAAACACTGCTTTCATAATAGTACATTTTTGGATATACCATGTAAACACTGTTGTTCTGAATCTAAAGCTCTTTCATAGGCTTATATCTACATGTCAATACGATGTTCTACAGTGAAATTAATCTGCTGAGAGGGCTAACAAGTACACTAAACACCAATGTAATGTAGAAACAGAAACTATTTATTAAGTCAAACATTACTGTTGTACACAGTAGCATACAACAAAACCATAAACATATGTTAACCAAAAGTATATTCTTTAGAACACAGTAAAGTCCACAATTGTGTGTGTGGGGTCCCAGGGGGGCAGTCCAAGAATTGTAGGGGGGGGCAGTCACCAGTGCTAAGCTACGCTTCATCTCTTCTCCGGCCTGGTTCTGGCCACAATACTTCATCCACATCACAAGATAAGTTATCTTGCCAAACATCGAGGGAAGTATCTCCTAGCATGGCGTATCCAACCTTGGACAGAGGCAACCGCTATGTCCCCACATGCGTCCTCCATTGCCTGGAGAAGCGGCATGCGGGCACAGGGTTGCCGATCATACACTTTCCAGCACCAGGCTGAGAGGAATTCCTCTATGGGATTTAGAAAAGGTGAATCTGGGGGTAGGTACAAAACTACAAATTGTGGATGGGTGGCAAACCAGTTTTGGACCAGAACAGCCCGGTGAAAACTAACATTGTCCCATAAAATCACAAATCTAGCAGGCTCCTGATCTGGATCAGGGACAAGCATTGTGTAAATTACATCCAGAAAAGTGAGCATATTGTACAGACCCAGTGTGGCATTGTGATGGAGGAACCCGTTTTGAGTGAAGGCAGCACAGTTATATTACCCCCACGCTGTCCAGGGACATTGGTAATTGCACTCTGTCCTATTACATTTCTTCTGCAGCGCCTGGTTTTGGCGAGGTTGAAGCCAACCTCATCCACATAAATAAATTCATGGCGAATTACATGGGCATCGAACTCCAATACTCTGTAACAGACAAAAGGATATACAGATGAATAAATATGGTATGTCTGAAGTACTGGAAGTAGTGTTGCATACATACCTCTACAAAGTCATGTCGCATATTCTTCACTGTCAGAGTTTCTCTCAAATGGCACCTTGAAACAACTTTACATCGTCACTCGGTACCGTTGGAGGATGCGTTGTATGGTCGACAGGCTTACAGCATTGATTTTGTTAAATACGGTGTCATTATTCAAGATATGCCCTCTTATCTCTCGAATCCTAATTGCATTGTTGGCCAAAACCATATTTGTAATTGCAGTCTCTTGTACATCTGTAAACAAGTGTCCTCATCCTCCATGATGTCTTTGCCTTTCCACCCTGTATAGAATTCAACCACAGTATGTGTTCAGCATAGGAACTGTAAACAATGTACAACAAAATGTAGTACAGCATGATAACCAACCTCATTCAATGCAGTGCAGTAAATGGATGGCTTAGAGTTACAAATGTTTATGCAATACTATGCAGTCATACGTATTTTACAGTACATTACTGTAATGCTAAAATAGTCTCTCCACGTTAAGCACAGGGGGTTGGCTCAGGTCTCCTACCTGACTTAGCCACACTCCCCGTGTGCCTCCCCCAAGAAATGTTTGGGGATGCCTCTCGGGGTTCCTTGCCAGTCATGTTCCCTCAAAGCGCTGGCTCCCTTTACCTGCTGCCTCCGCTCTCCTGGCTGCCTCCATCTGTTCCCATGGGAGGCGTTCCCTTCCAGCCAGGATCTCCTCCCATGTGTAGCAACCTTTGCCGTCCAGAATGTCCTCCCATGTCCACTCCTCCTTATAGCGCTGGTCCTGCTGCTGCTGCCTGTTACCACGCTGCTTGGTCCTTTGGTGGTGGGTGATTCTGTAACGGCTGTCGTATGAAGGAGAAGAGGAGGACCAAGGTGCAGCGTGATATGTGTCCATATCTATTAAAATGAACACAAAAATAACAAAGAGAAACAACCGAAAACAGTTCTGGCTGGTGCAGACAGACAACAGAAAATAATCACCCATGAAACACAATAGAAAACAGGCTACCTAAATATGGTTCTCAATCAGGGACAACGATTGACAGCTGCCTCTGATTGAGAACCATACCGGGCCAAACACAGAAATAGCAAATCATAAAAAAACTAACATAGACAACCCACCCAACTCACGCCCTGACCATACTAAAAAAGACATAATAAAAGAACAAAGGTCAGAACGTGACATGCATTCTCCTCAGGTAGTTCCTCTTCAGCCTCCTCAGTTAGCTCGTCTACTTATCTCTTGCCAAAGTTATACAGAACTGCCACTGCAGTAATGAATGTCAGTGTAGTGTCCATCTTTGTGCAGAGCGCCTCCATTTGGCACAGGAATATTCTTTTGCCACACTCCAAAAACTCTCTCTATGAAACCTCTTGCCAGGATATGAGAGGTGTTGTATTCTCTCTGTTCATGTATCTGGGGGTTTAAATGGGGAGTTATAAGGTACCCATGACAGGCATATCCATTGTCACCTAGTAGGTGGCCTTCATATGCCCCTCTTTCTAGCATTGCACACAGACGACTATTGTAAAATATTCTTCTGTCATGGATGGATCCTGACCATCTACTGTAGCTATGATTTTTTATTTTTTTAATTTGATTAAAATTTGACCTTTATTTAACCAGATAGGCCAGTTGAGAACAAGTTCTCATTTACAACTGCGACCTGGCCAAGATAAAGCAAAGCAGTGCGACACGAACAACAACTCAGAGTTACACATGGAATAAACAAACGTACAGTCAATAACACAATAGAAAATGTCTATATACAGTGTGTGCAAATGGCGTAAGGAGGCAAGGCAATAAATAGGCCATAGTAGCGAAGTAATTACAAGTTAGAAAATTAACACAGGAGTGAAAGATGTGCAGATGATGATGTGCAAATAAAAATACAGGTGTGCAAAAGAGTAAAAAAAGTAAATAAAAACAATATGGGGATGACGTAGGTAGTTGGATGGGCTATTTACAGATGGGCTATGTACAGCTATGATGTTGTTGAGCTAACCTTTGTCATCACAGACAGCCTGCACATTGATGGAGCAGTAACCTTTCCGATTACAGAATAGTTGTCCATTCTCACCACCAGGTTTGGGAATAGGAATGTGTACACAGTCTATTGCCCCGAGTACACCTGGGAATCTAGCTCTCCTGTAAAATCCAGCTGCTGTTTCCTCTGTAGACTTGAACCTTATGTTATCATTATATGCTATCACGGGATTTCCGGTCACAACTTGCAGACTTGTTTACGTGCTGCTGTGCGTTTTGTTGCCAACCTTACTTTGCTACCTGACAACTTGACCGTTTTTACTTTTTAATTATCGTTTATATTTTTTGTTTTTCCCTCACTCAACTTTTTATCATTCAACTTTTTCACTCCGGACGTTTTATCTGAACATGGTTCGTCAGGACTTCCAACAGCCGAAGCGAAGTAGTAACATTAACAAGATGCCTTCTAATTGCAGTTGCTGTACTCATAATATACAGGAGAACGATTGCCTTACGACGAGGATAGCTGTGCTGCAAGCCCAGCTTCAGACGCAATCGTTAGGCAAGGGTAATTTCAGTGTAGGAAAGGATGAAACAGCGTCTGTGCCACCAGTAAGTACAGATAGTAATGTTAGTATAAATCCCCTCGCACGGTCCCCGCAGCCGGACAACTTTCTCATGGCTTCTGGAGGGAAATGCTGTAGGAATGCTCAACCGGTGTCGCTCATTCAGCCGACAGAAACTTTAAACCGGTTCGCCCCATTAAGCAACGAGTCGGAGTCAGAGGCCGAGCCTTCTCTGTTCTCTACTCCTCCCGTTACGGGGTCTGAGACGCCGAAGGCTCCCACTATTAGCTCTGACAAATTGAAAACCCTAGTCATTGGCGACTCCATTACCCGCAGAATTAGACTTAAAACGAATAATCCAGCGATCATTCACTGTTTACCAGGGGGCAGGGCTACCGACGTTAAGGCTAAGCTGAAGATGTTGCTGGCTAAAGCTAAAACTGGCGAGTGTAGAGAGTTTAGAGATATTGTTATCCACGTCGGCACCAACGATGTTAGGATGAAACAGTCAGAGGTCACCAAGCGCAACATAGCTTCAGCGTGTAAATCAGCTAGAAAGATGTGTCGGCATCAAGTAATTGTCTCTGCCTCCCCCAGTTAGGGGGAGTGATGAGCTCTCCAGCAGTCTCGCAACTCAATCGCTGGTTGAAAACTGTTTTCTGCCCCTCCCAAAAGATAGAATTTGTAGATAATTGGCCCTCTTTCTGGGACTCACCCACAAACAGGACCAAGCCTGGCCTGTTGAGGATTGACATACTCCATCCTAGCTGGAGGGGTGCTCTCATCTTATCTATGAACATAGACAGGGCTCTAACTCCCCTAGCTCCACAATGAAATAGGGTGCAGGCCAGGCAGCAGGCTGCCACTAGCACAGTCAGTGTGGTCAGCTCAGCTATCCCCATTGAGACTGTGTCTGTGCCGCGACCTAGGTTGGGCAAAACTAAACATGGCGGTGTTCGCCTTAGCAATCTCACTAGAATAAAGACCTCCTCCATTCCTGCCATTATTGAAAACGATCATGATACCTCACATCTCAAAATAGTTCTACTTAATGTTAGATCCCTCACTTCAAAGGCAGTTATAGTCAATCAACAAATCACTGATCATAATCTTGATGTGACTGGCCTGACTGAAACATGGCTTAAGCCTGATGAATTTACTGTGTTACAGTTTTTCTCAATTGCTAAAACACTAAAACCCATTGGCTGAACAAAGTTCTCAGTTGCCTGGACTCATTTAGCTAATTATGCAGTCTGTTGTTAATACCTTAAACCATTTCACATGGTAAAACACAATTTGCAGATCTCACTTAGACTTTTCAGCAAAACTCTAAACACATTCTCATTCTCAAAACACATTCTGCACTCTAATGCACATGTGTTCACCAGTATGGATGACAAGTGGCAACAATCAAATACAAATAGAGAACACATGTCATTGCTTGAACACAACCACTCAAAATTGATTTAACCTGTTTCAAATAATGCGACACAACCAATATAAGCCAGTTCAGAGAGCAAACAGGTTGTTGAAGGTGGGAAGGATAAAGTCAGAGAATGGATAGAAGAAAGAATGTGAGAGTATGAGGACGAGTGCGTATGCGAGGTGGGCGACGAGGTGGAAGAGGAGGAGGGCAAGAAAGAGAAAGAGGAAGACAAAGAGTGGAAATATCTCATGAAATTCGAGCAACAGTTTTGACCATGTTCTTGTCCATGGACTGTGTCACGTAGAGTAGGCCAGATGGCTAAACTGGATAACCTAACCTCTATAAAAAATAAAAAGATGGCGGAACCGCAAAAGTTCTTCTGTGCAAAGGTGTTTATTTACAAGTGATTCCAGAACAGAAAATAACAGTACTGCCATCAACGTCTACCTTATGGGACAGCTTAACAACAATGCTGCCCCATCCACAGCTCAATCCAAAAAAAAAAAAAAATCCCCCTTAGAGACTGGAGAGAGGCTCCTTTTGTAGGGCTAGCCCCTCCCCTCAGAACAATTAACCCTAATTAATTAATCAATTAACAATACAAACCTACATTTTCCATGAACTAAACATACTAAAGGATATACATTGCAACATGGTTTTAAACAATATCACAACATAACATTTACAACATTACATCATTACTGACAATATCTTTCAATATGCCCATATGCATTAATGAGCCATTTGGGACAGGCACTATAAAGCCAACCCAATTCCCTTAGCTCAGGTCCTTTTCCAGCATACCCAGAAGCTACAGAGATGGAGAGAGAGGAACAGAACAAACAAACAATGCGCTCATCCACAACATTGATAAGTATAATAATTATTGTATCTCTCAAATATGAACATTGACAAGTGTGAAATGCATGCACCAAGACAGAAGTTAAATTGTGTGTCGACCCACATTGTTAACTTATGGTATAATGGCGCAGGGAGGAGTGATGAATATGTGTGTGCGTTAAAGAACCAAATGCTGCCCGCGGCCAGTGACGGACTTCTACGTCACAGACTGACAATGAGGGAAGCAGGACTTAGAGTGAAACCCAATTTGAGACGATTTTCTGTGTCCACCATAGTAAGGACATTCAGAGAAGAGAACAGGTACAGTATACTACTGTATTTTTGTAATTACAAATTTACTGTACTACACTATGCAGCTGTTTCAATAGACCTTTGTAAAGTGAATCACTGTATGTATTGTACTGCATGAATATGTTTTGTAACTGCACAACTACTTTTTGTAGAATTGCAAGGCTGCAACATGCAGGTGGAAGGACAGCTATATTCACTCGGGAGCAAGAGGCCGTTATAGTTGGCATGGTCCTTCAAGATAATGCAATACGACTCAGAGAAATCCAGGCACGAGTGACACAAGACACACACTTCCAGGGAATCGACAGTGTGAGCATTTCCACAATTGACCGTGTCCTCCATCGTAACAGGATGCGAATGAAATAAGTATACAGAGTACCTTTTGAGCGCCAAGGGTGAAAGAACTGTGAGCTCAGTATGTGCAAGTAAGTGTACATTCAAAAATATTTACTGTAATCCAGATTGTCTACAGTACTAACACATACTATGTGAATGACATTACTCTTCAGTACATACAATGTATGTGAATCAGAAGCCTAATTGTACTCTACAGTATAGCACTGTCTCTGTACGACTTACAAAATCCTACATACAGTATATTGCATTTCTACACAGACAATATTTGACTTGGAATCCTTGGACAGACCCCATGAGTTCATCTTTGTCGATAAAGCAGGCTTCAATCTAACAAAGAGAAGGAGAGGCCGAAACATGATTGGACAGCGGGCCATTGTTGAAGTCGCTGGTCAACGAGGTGGCAATGTCACAATCTGTGCTGCTATCAGCAACCATGGTGTTCTACATCACCATGTTACACTCTGGCCATATAACACCAAGCACCTTCTAAGATGTATTGCCAATCTAAGAGATATTTCATTTGAGTAGCAGGTTCAAGAGCAGCAGGGTCAAGAGCTAAATGAGAATCCCATTCCCACCTACAGTATGTGATAGTGTGGGACAATGTCAGTTTCTACCGAGCTGCTCAGGTAAGGGAATGGTTTAACATCAATGGGCAGTTTATGAACTTGTACCTTGCTCCATACTCGCCTTTCCTGAATTCGATTGAGGAGTTTTTCTCCTCTTGGAGATGGACAGTGTATGATAGACAACCCTACACCAGAGTAAATCTGCTGCAAGACATGGATTTAGCCTGTGGTGATATAGGTGAGGAATCATGTCAAGGCTGGATACGGTACACAAGAGGCTTCTTCCCCCGTTGCCTCAGGAGGGACAATATTGCTCGTGATGTCGACGAAGTGCTCTGGCCTGACCCAGCCCAAAGACAAGAAGAAGCATATTGATCACATGTTTACTCCTTTGATTTTTGTCTCTTTTAGTATTGTATACTGTAGTACAGTGCATTGTAGGCTGTATACTGTACAATGGACAAATTGTATGACCCTGAACATTGTGCTTTCCATTTATTAACAGTACTGACTGCTCAAGGCCATCAGACTGTTAAACAGCCACCACTAACATTGAGTGGCTGCTGCCAACACACTGACACTGACACTGACTCAACTCCAGCCACTTTAATAATGGGAATTGATGGGAAATGATGTAAATATATCACTAGCCACTTTAAACAATGCTACCTTATATAATGTTTACATACCCTACATTATTCATCTCATATGCATACGTATATACTGTACTCTATATCATCGACTGCATCCTTATGTAATACATGTATCACTAGCCACTTTAACTATGCCACTTTGTTTACATACTCATCTCATATGTATATACTGTACTCGATATCAGCTACTGTATCTTGCCTATGCTGCTCTGTACCATCACTCATTCATATATCCTTATGTACATATTCTTTATCCCCTTACACTGTGTATAAGACAGTAGTTTTGGAATTGTTAGTTAGATTACTTGTTGGTTATTACTGCATTGTCGGAACTAGAAGCACAAGCATTTCGCTACACTCGCATTAACATCTGCTAAACATGTGTATGTGACAAATAAAATTTGATTTGATTTGAATAGATTTTGACTGGTTGCAGGTTCATATCAACAAAGAACAAGAATTACAGTATCACAGAGACAAAGGACAAGTTTGTGAGATGCAGGGTACAGTACTGTAAAAATAGGGGTATAAGGAGGAGGAAGAACAAAAAACAAAATAGCAAAGAGCAAAGCAGAGTAGTAATTTCTGATCAATATTGAGCTACTATGATAGAACATGTTTTCGTTCATCAAAAAACAATGACGGAAAAATATGAATATTTTTTTAGATTAAAAATGTACTTCTCCCTGAGAATTGTATGTTTTGAACAATGTGTTTTTTACTGACTGCTTGAGAGTGTATATCATTTTGATCACTTTGTTTATGATTTGAGAGCAGTGTTTGATTTTGAACACAGGTAAAACTGTTTTGAGGCGAATGTTTCATTTTGATGTGTCAGAGGTGAGTTTCAGGCTTTTATTTAGAAAAATGAGCGAGAAAGATAACATCGCGTCAGTGGATAGCTGGGTGTTCGCATGAGTTTTGCTTGCGCAACAGAGTGGGGCAGCCATTGTCTCTCCCTCTCCTATTGAAAAAGTGACAGTCCCGGTTGATATATTATCGATTATATATTTTAAAAACAACCTGAGGATTGATTATTAAAAAGTTTGACATGTTTCTGTGGACCTTACGGATACTATTTGGAATTTTCGTCTGCGATGTTGTGACCACTCGCGCCTGTGGATTTCTGAGCATAACGCGCCAAACAAATGGAGGTATTTTGAATATAAAAATAATCTTTATGGAACAAAAGGAACATTTATTGTGTAACTGGGAGTCTCATGAGTGAAAACATCCAAAGAGCATCAAAGGTAAGCGATTTAATTTATTGCTTGTATGACTTTCTTGACCAATCTACTTGGCTGCTAGGTGTTTGTAATATTTTGTCTACTGAGAGAGATGTTCTTATATAAACGCGTGTTATGCTTTCGCCGAAAAGCTGTATTGAAATCTGACATGTCAGGTGGATTAACAACAAGCTAAGCTGTGTTTTGCTACAGTGGGGCAAAAAAGTATTTAGTCAGCCACCAATTGTGCAAGTTCTTCCACTTAAAAAGATGAGAGAGGCCTGTAATTGTCATCATAGGTACACTTCAACTATGACAGACAAAATGAGAAAAAAATTCCTGAAAATCACATTGTAGGATTTTTAATGAATTTATTTGCAAATTATGGTGGAAAATAAGTATTTGGTCACCTACAAACAAGCAAGATTTCTGGCTCTCACAGACCTGTAACTTCTTCTTTAAGAGGCTCCTCTGTCCCCCACTCGTTACCTGTATTAATGGCACCTGTTTGAACTTGTTATCAGTATAAAAGACACCTGTCCACAACCTCAAACAGTCACACTCCAAACTCCACTATGGGCAAGACCAAAGAGCTGTCAAAGGACACCAGAAACAAAATTGTAGACCTGCACCAGGCTGGGAAGACTGAATTCGCAATAGGTAAGCAGCTTTGTTTGAAGAAATCAACTGTGGGAGCAATTATTAGGAAATGGAAGACACACAAAATCACTGATAATCTCCCTCGATCTGGGGCTCCACGCAAGAACTCACCCCGTGGGGTCAAAATGATCACAAGAACGGTGAGCAAAAATCCCAGAACAACACGGGGGGACCTAGTGAATGACCTGCAGAGAGCTGGGACCAAAGTAACAAAGCCTACCATCAGTAACACACTACGCCGCCAGGGACTCAAATCCTGCAGTGCCAGACGTGTCCCCCTGCTTAAGCCAGTACATGTCCAGGCCCGTCTGAAGTTTGCTAGAGAGCATTTGGATGATCCAGAAGAAGATTGGGAGAATGTCATATGGTCAGATGAAACCAAAATAGAACGTTTTGGTAAAAACTCAACTCGTCGTGTTTGGAGGACAAAGAATGCTGAGTTGCATCCAAAGAACACCATACCTACTGTGAAGCATGGGGGTGGAAACATCATGCTTTGGGGCTGTTTTTCTGCAAAGGGACCAGGACGACTGATCCGTGTACCAGCGACTCCTGTGAATGGGGCCATGTAGATTTTGAGTGAAAACCTCCTTCCATCAGCAAGGGCATTGAAGATGAAATGTGGCTGGGTCTTTCAGCATGACAATGATCCCAAAGACACCGCCCGGGCAACGAAGGAGTGGCTTCGTAGGAAGCATCTCAAGGTCCTGGAGTGGCCTAGCCAGTCTCCAGATCTCAACCCCATAGAAAATATTTGGAGGGAGTTGAAAGTCCGTGTTGCCCAGCAACAGCCTCAAAACATCACTGCTCTAGAGGAGATCTGCATGTAGGAATGGGCCAAAATACCAGCAACAGTGTGTGAAAACCTTGTGAAGACTTACAGAAAACGTTTGACCTCTGTCATTGCCAACAAAGGGTATTGAACAAAGTATTGAGATAAACTTTTGTTATTGGCCAAATACTTATTTTCCACCATAATTTGCAAATAAATTCATTAAAAATGGTACAATGTGATTTTCTGGATTTTTTTCCCTCATTTTGTCTGTCATAGTTGAAGTGTACCTATGATGACAATTACAGGCCTCTCTCATCTTTTTAAGTGGGAGAACTTGCACAATTGGTGGCTGATTAAATACTTTTTTGCCCCACTGTATATTGCACTTGTGATTTCATGAAAATTAAATATGTTTAGTAATTTAATTTGAATTTGGTGCGCTGCAATTCAGCGGGTGTTGATGAAAATGATCCCACTAATGGGATGGGTGCATCAAGAAGTTAACCACCTACCTGAGGAACTCAATTTAACCTTGCGCAATACCCTAGATGCAGTTGCACCCCTAAAAACTAAAAACATTTGTCATACGAAACTAGCTCCCTGGTATACAGACCTGAGCTCTGAAGCAAGCTTCCAGAAAATTGTTACGGAAATGGCGCCACACCAAACTGGAAGTCTTCCGACTAGCTTGGAAAGATAGTACTGTGCAGTTTCGAAGAGCCCTTACTGCTGCTCGATCATCCTATTTTTCCAAATTCATTGAGGAAAATAAGAACAATCCGAAATGTATTTTTGATACTGTCACAAAGCTAACTAAAAAGCAGCATTCCAGAGAGAGGATGGCTTTCACTTCAGCAGTAATAAATTCATGAACTTCTTTGAGGAAAAGATCATGATAATTAGAAAGCAAATTACGGACTCCTCTTTAAATCTGTGTATTCCTCCAAAGCTCAGTTGTCCTGAGTCTGCACAATTCTGCCAGGACCAAGGATCAAGGGAGACACTCAAGTGTTTTTGTATTATATCTCTTGACACAATGATGAAAATAATCATTGCCTCTAAACCTTCAAGCTGCATACTGGACCCTATTCCAACTAAACTACTGAAAGAGCTGCTTCCTGTGCTTGGCCCTCCTATGTTGAACATAATAAACGGCTCTCTATCCACTGGATGTGTACCAAACTCAGTAAAAGGGGCAGTAATAAAGCCTCTCTTGAAAAAGCCAAATCTTGACCCAGAAAATATAAAAAACTATTGGCCTATATCGAATCTTCCATTCCTCTCTAAACTTTTTGAAAAAGATGTTGCGCAGCAACTCACTGCCTTCCTGAAGACAAACAATGTATAAGAAATGCTTCAGTGTAGTTTTAGACCCCATCATAGCACTGAGACTGCAATTGTGAAGGTGGTAAATGACCTTTCAAGTTCTTAAGGTATAGGGGGCAGCATTTTCACTTTTGGATAAATAGCGTGCCCAATTTCAACTTCCTGCTACTCATGCCAAAAATATAAGATATGCATATTATTGGTATATGTGGATAGAAAACACTCTTAAGTTTCTAAAACTGTTTGAAATCATGTCTGTGAGTATAACAGAACTTATGTAGCAGGCAAAACCCCGAGGACTAACCGTTCAGAATTTTTTTTGGTCTCTGTCTGTTCAGTGAGTTCTCATTGGGAAACAATATTTCTTAGGCACTTGTTTTTCAGTTCCTACCGCTTCCACTGGATGTCACCAGTCTTTGGAATTTGGTTGAGGTTATTCCTTTGTGCAATGAAGAAGTACGGACTTCTTGGAAAAAGGTAACGCTGTTGAGTGTGCGCAAGACTTGAAAAGTAGCTTTAGTTTCCTCTCATCCTCTAATGAAAACAGATAGACCCGTCTTCAATTTGATCGATTATTAACATTTAGAAATACCTGAAGTTGTATTACAAAAGTAGTTTGAAATGTTTTGGCAAAGTTTACAAGCAACTTTTGAGATATTTTGTAGTGACGTAGCGCAATTTGGAAGCTGTTATTTTCTGGATGAATTGCGCCAAATAAATGGACATTTTGGATATATATATGGACGGAATTAATCAAACAAAAGGACCAATTGTGATGTTTATGGGACACATTGGAGTGCCAACAAAAGAAGCTTGTCAAAGGTAAGGCATGTTTTACATTTTATTTCTGTGTTTTGTGTAGTGCCTGCAGGGTTGAAATATGCTACTCTCTTTGTTTACTGTTGTGCTATCATCAGATAATAGCTTCTTATGCTTTCGCTGAAAAGCCTTTTTAAAATCTGACACATTGGCTAGGATCCACAACGAGTGTAGCTTTAATTTAGTATCTTACATGTGTGATTTAATGAAAGTTGGATTTTTATATCATTTAAAAAAAAATTGCAGCGCTGCATTTTCCCTGGCTTTTGGCCAAGTGGGACGCAAGTGTCCCCTATACCATAAGAAGTTAATGGCGTCAGACCGAGGCTCTGCATACGTCCTCCTAGACCTTAGTGCTGCTTTTGATACCATCGATCACCACATTGGACAAGTTTTGACCTGGTTTAGATCTTATCTGTTGGAAAGATATAAATGTGTCTCTGTGAATGGTTTGTCCTCTGACAAATCAACTGTAAATTCCGGTGTTCCTCAAGGTTCCGTTTTAGGACCACTATTGTTATCACTATATATTTTACCTCTTGGGTATGTCATTCGAAAACATAATGTTAACTTTCACTGCAATGCGGATGACACACAGTTTACATTTCAATGAAACATGGTGAAGCCCCAAAATTGCCCTCGCTTAGAAGCCTGTGTTTCAGACATAAGGAAGTGGATGGCTGCAAACTTTCTACATTTAAACTCGGACAAAACAAAACTCTGACCTTGTTCTAGGTCCCAAGATACAAAGAGATCTTCTGTTGAATCTGACAAATAATCTTGATGGTTGTACAGTCGTCTCAAATAAAACTGTGAAGGACCTCGGCGATACTCTGTACCCTGATCTCTCTTTTGACGGACATATCAAGACTGTTTCAAGGACAGCTTTTTTCCATCCTCGTAACATTGCAAAATCAGAAACTTTCTGATTTGCAAATCATTTGCAAATAAATTCATAAAATATCCTACAATGTGATTTTCTGGATGTTTTTTTCTAATTTTGTCTGTCATAGTTGAAGTGTACCGATGATGAAAATTACAGGCCTCTCTCATCTTTTTAAGTGGGAGAACTTGCACAATTGGTGGCTGACTAAATACTTTTTTACCTCACTCTACACTCTCAAGCAGTCAGTAAACAATACACCGAAAAATAGAAAGGGAGAAGTACTTTTTTTGTCTTTTGATGAACGAAAACATGTTCTATCATAGTAGCTCAAAATTAATCAGAAATTACTACTCTGCTATCTATCCATCTATGCTCTTCTATCCATTCTCAGACTTTCTCCTTCCCACCTTCAGCAACCTGTTTGCTCTCTGAACTGGCTTATATTGGTTGTGTCGCATCATTTGAAACAGGTTAAATCAATTTTGAGTGGTTGTGTTCAATCAATGACATGTGTTCTCTATTTGTATTTGATTGTTGCCACCTGTGTTTACCAGTATGGATGACATGTGCATTAGAGTGCAGAATGTGTTTTGAGAATGAGAATATGTTTAGAGTTTTGCTGAAAAGTCTAAGTGAGATCTGCAAATTGTGTTTTACCATGTGAAATGGTTTAAGGTATTAACAACAGACTGCATAATTAGCTAAATGAGTCCAGGCAACTGAGAACTTTGTTCAGCCAATGGGTTTTAGTGTTTTAGCAATTGAGAAAAACTGTAAAGCCAAGTGTGTGAGTGAATGTGAATGTGAGTGAGTGAGAGTGAGAGTGAGTGAGAGTGAGAGTGAGAGAGAGAGAGAGCTATAAAATATTTGCTGTAACTTATCGGACCTGTGTGTGTCCCAAAGACAGGTTACATAAATGCATGAAGAATCACATACCTTTAAATCAAACATGACCTGTTTAAAATACTATTAAAAGTGTTTTTTTAATGTGTACGGTTTTCAGTGTGTGTGTCTTAGGGGGGGAATTCAACTTCGACATTGCCAAAACACATAGCTGTAGGTGTTATTTATAGCTATGTCGGTGTTATTTATCATGTGTTTACGCTTGATCTGATTGAATCTAAGCCTTAATGTCTCTGAGTTACTTTTTAGTGTTTAGTAGCCAAACCCACTGGCTCCAGGTCATCTACATCTAGTCTTTGCTAGGTAAAGCCCCGCTTTTTCTCAGCTCACTGGTCACCGTAGCAGCACCCACCCGTAGCACGTGCTCCAGCAGGTATATTTCACTGGTCACCCCCAAAGCCAATTCCTACTTTGGCTGCCTTTCCTTCCAGTTCTCTGCTGCCAATGACTGGAACTAACTGCAAAAATCACTGAAGCTGGAGACTCATATCTCCCTCACTAGCTTTAAGCACCAGCTGCCAGAGCAGCTCACAGATCACTGCACCTGTACATAGCCCATCTGTAAATAGCCCATCCAACTACCTCATCCCCATACTGTATTTATTTATCTTGCTCCTTTGCACCCCAGTATCTCTACTTGCACATTTATCTTTTGCACATCTAACGTTCCAGTGTTTAAATGCTATATTGTAATTACTTCACCACCATGGCCTATTTATTGCCTTACCTCCCTTATCTTACCTCATTTCCACATGCTGTATATAGACTTTTTATACTATAATATTGACTGTATGTTTGTTTATTCCATGTGTAACTCTGTGTTGTTGTATCTATCAAACTGCTTTGCTTTATCTTGGCCAGGTCGCAGTTGTAAATGAGAACTTGTTCTCAACTAGCCTACCTGGTTAAATAAAGGTGAAATAAAAAAATAAAAGGTTGGTGTTGTCAGATAATCACACAATTATTGATTTGATTCCAGGGAACTTTTGGCAACACATTTCTGAAATGTAATCTTGCCAGTAAATCTGTGGCCAAGCTCTGTCATGGCCTGGTAGCGAAGCAGGAAATTAGGTTGCAGTCATCTAAGAGGTTGTCATTTCAAATCCGAGGTGTGGTTGTATGCTATCCAATGTTGAGGTCAATTCCATTTAAGTTCCAGTCAATTCAGAGAGTAAACCCAATTCCTCATTTTCCAGTATTTAATTTTTGAAATTCGAATTGCTATATCTGTGTGCTTCCTGAATACAGTTCGTTGTTGTATGTTTACCGACAAAATACAGTTCAGCTGACATCTCCCTATCTATCGACAAGTGATCAACCTCCGTTTCATCAAAGCGTTACACCATGGTAAGCCTACACGAAACACAGCCTATATTTTAACCCTTGTGTTGTCTTAAGGGTCAAAAATGACCCGCCACTATGTTTAACAGCAGAGAAAACACTCTAAATTATATTTTTCAACTTGAAATTGTATGACTTTTTCTAGAGTGACCTCAACATTAGTTAAAGTTAAATATCGCCTTTGTTCACATTTCCATGACAGCTGTACACCACCAGGGTACAAAGAGTGTCTTAAGGTCATTTTTGACCCAGCAGTTATAAAATTGTTTACACACAACAAAAAACACAAAGACACACACACACACAATGAGAAATTGAGGTTATATGTGCTACTGATTGAACTCAGACAAAACTAAAACTTTCTTGTGCACGTGCAGCATCTCCCCTCCACGACCCCACACATGACCCCCCCACGACCCCTCCACGACCCCACACATGACTCAAGTTCACAGACAAAATAAACAACATTTCAGACAAAATAAACATTTCTTGAAAGCATTGTTTAACTAATGGGGAATGCAGTCAGAGGCTATAAAGTGCTGCAGATGACAGTCCCCCAGTTCTCTATTTGCTGAAGTCATGAGCGCACGTTTCAGTGCCCAACAGGTCGTAGATCAGATTTTTGTTCAGATGTCCAGGAGGAACAAGAGAACACTGATTAAGAAGAGGAGGGCGTATCTGAAGAAGAAGATGGGGAAGAATACAACCCAGAGCACGATGCATCATCTTCAGATGAAGAAGAGAGACATTTTTGTCAAGAACAGCAAAATAACATGGTCCTTATCACCATATGACAACCAGGGCAGGATGGCAGCACAAAATGTCATAAGAATGACCCCAGGGCCCTCGAGACATGGAGGGCCCTGGACATTGCCTCAACATTCTACATGTTCATCACACCAGCCATCGAAAAAATCATCCTGGAAATTACAAATTTGGAGGGTTTCTGTAAATATCGAGACAGCTGGAAAATTATGGATGAGATTGACCTGCGTGCCTACATAGGGCTGCTAATCTTAGCTGTGTGTATAGGTCCCAAGGTGAGGCTACATGTAGTTTCTGGGATGCAGAGAGTGGAATTGCGATTTTCCGTGCCACGATGCCACTGAAAGTCTTTCACACTCTCAAAAATACTACAATTTGATAACTGTGAGTCAAGACCTGCAAGATGTGTGTGAGACAAACTGGCAGCCATAAGAGAGGTCTAGGAAAAGTGGCTGGAGCGTCTGCTATACCTTTACAACCCTGGGCCTGAACTAACAGTGGTTGAGCAACTGGTTCCATTCAGAGCTACATTTATATTTTATCTGTAATGTAAGTGATTTCCACTGTTCATTTTATTATGTATTGCTGTAATTTCATTGATTTATGTGATTGTTTTCTCTGACACTGATACTAATTACTGATAGGAATCTCTTTTGTCAAAAGGTCACTGTCCTTTCCGGCAGTATATGCCCAGCGAGCCAGCAAGGTATGGAATTAAGATATGGGTGGCCTGTGATGCACAATCTAGCTATGTTTGGAAGATGCAAGTCTACACAGGGAAGCAGACCAGTGGAGGCCTGGAGAAGAACCAGGGGATGAGAGAGGCCTTCTCATCAAAGTTTGCCTTCAGCCCCAACATCACTCTAGTTTCTTACCTCCCAAAGAGGAACAAGAATGTGGTCCTCCTGAGCACACTGCACAAAACGGCTGAGATGTGTGAGAAATACATCTGCAAAGTCCATGCACACACACTTGCATTCTGTCCTACACGTGATAATTAGAGTTGATTGATTTATGTTCTTCACGTTTTTGTTTTGCATCTATTATCTTATTTTGTTCTTATTTATTGTTGTTGTTTATACACCTTGTGGGTGGGGGCAATGGTTAAAAAAATGGGGGAGAACTAGTATTTTGTCGTTGAATTCCTCATTGTACAGTATATAAGAATATATCACTATGTTGCCAAAAAAGTTAAAGACTCTTATTGTTTCCCTTCAGTGAAATGCATTCAAAACTACTTTCTGCAAATTTCTGCTACTTTCTTAGGCTATACAAGTGCTATCTCTTGCAAATAAATTATGCTTACACCTATGCAGCACCTTTAGCAATAATAATAATAATAATAAACCTCCCCTTAAGTAAAGAAAACAATTATGGCAGGAGTGGTGTCCACTGATTAAATGCAGTCTTTCTGCATTGTGAAGAGGGAAAACCCAGATATTCACAACGTTGGTGATGAATGACAGGTTGTTTCTTCATGCAAAATAGATTTGGGTTTTAAAATTCAATTAAGCTGCTTTATTTTAGGGGTTTAGTGAAGGTGGGTCATTTTTGACCCTTAGGACAAGGGGAGTATACAGAATGTTAAGACTACACAAGGTTTAAGTGTTTCTAAAATCCCCTAAGGGAAAAGGGAATGGTGGAAAAATGATTGGAACCATTTCCTTGTTTGACCTCTATGTTTTATGGGTATTATGACACCCTCTCTGTGCTGCTCTATAGTTGGCCTACTATTAGCCTACTTGCACAGTACAGCTTGGGTTGGACTGTGAAAGACCAAAATGGGATTCATGATTTTAGGACGTACACTCTGCTTCTCATAGAATCTTTCCCACAGGGCGCCCTTCCTTTGTCGGGCAGCTGTTTGGGAATTTTGGGGCAACATTTGAGTACACCCACTTCTCCAGGAACCACTACACCACATCATCACTCTACCAGTCAGAGTTTTCTATAGGCTTATTCTCGAAGAAAACAAACAACCTGAATTATGACATTAACGTTTTATAGGATGCCTATAACAGATATGAAAGGGGAAATCTTTCATTGATGCATCCATTTTTTTTAACTTTTAAATTGATCCTGTATGTCCACTGATCCTTGAGCAGTAGGGCCTATAACAAATAAATGTTGAACGTAAGTATAAGCTTGTGAACAAACAATGATAGCTTGATTGCTCTTGCATCCAATGTCCTCCTCCATCTCTCCATTTCTCCCCCTCTACCTCCCTCCCATGTTGTAGTGTATCTCCTTCTAGTTCTAGGCAGTGTGTTGAGCAGGCTGATTGCCATACCCAGCATCTCTCAGAGTGTTATTGATTGGAGAGACCAGTGCTGCTGGGTGAAACCTATTCAGTGGGCTGTGATACTCAATGACAGGCCTGGTGCTGCAGTCACTATCAGCTCAAACCATGAGAGATCAGTAACTACATGTTACCTCTTATGGCTAGGGTAAAGAGACAGCTCTAGAAAGACGGTGTGAGTCTGTCACTTCTCTCTCCCTGCTGTCACCTTTCACACTCTCCCTGAGACACATACTCACTGTACTGCCACTAACACAATGGGACACTGTGTAATTTGTATGAGCAGGAACCATAGTGAGTGTGTGTTTGTGTTTGGTTTTACTATCCTTGTGGGGACCAGAAGTTCTCACAAGGAGAGTAAAACGAGGGCAACTCGGACAAGTGGGGACATTTCGCTGGTCCCCACAAGGAGAAAGGCTATTTTAGGTTTAGGGTTAGAATTAGGATTAGGGGTTAGGATTAGGAGTTTGGGGTTAGAGTTAAGGTTAGTTTAAGGGTTAGGGTTAGGTTTAGGGGGTAGGGAAAATAGGATTTTGAATGGGAGTCAATTTTTTGGGACCCCACAAGGATAGTAAAACAAATGTGTGTGTGTGTGTGTGTGTGTGTGTGTGTGTGTGTGTGTGTGTGTGTGTGTGTATGTGTGTGTGTGCGCAAGCGATTGTGTGTGTACCTGAATCACTCCACTGTTCTCTCAGTAAGAAGGAGTACAGTTGGGGATCATCCATATCCATGGATTGATGAGAAACTGGGTGAGGCAGTTTCTCAAAGAAATATGGCAAAAGTCTTAGCAGCCAAATCTAAACTATAAATGAACAGAATGAACAGAACAATTCAACACTATGTAATTATGCGGTTCAATTAAATTGTAAGAAAAAACTTTTATTGATTGTAAAAAGTATTCAAAAAAGGTATGGAATACAGTTAAGAGCTTACTTGGTACATCTATCTAGTCATGTCCATCTAGTGTGGAGGTTGATGGGAGAACAGTAACAAAACCAGCTGATATTGCCAATAATTTTGCTGATTTTTTTTTTTTACAAAGAAAACTAAATTACTGAGCAATAATCTTAACACCCATTCTTTCAAACAAGCTATTGTTCAATGGAGTGATGATCATATTATGAGTTTAAAAAAAGAAGCTATTTTAGTCTACAATTGGTGTCAGTAGAGGAGGTGTTAAACATATTGAAGTCATTACCCAATGGTAAATCTACAGGTTATGATCTTATGGTAAATTCTTTAATCATCTATGCTGCTCCCAAGATTGCAGCTCCACTGAAATACATATTGAAAATGTCTGGAAACATGCTAAACTGTGTCCAATCCAGAAAGACAGCAAAGAACCCATTACTACTGCCAGTAGTCAACCAATTAGTCTACTCCCTTCACTCAGTAAGATATTGGAGTGTATTGTGAGTAGACATATATGGAAGTATATGGAAAAGAGTGATCTGATCACAGCACATGACTGACCAGTGGCTCAATGCTATGGATAATAGCAGGTTGGTGGGTGTACTATTTTTTGATTTTAGGGCAGAATTTGATTTAGTGGATCATGAAATCATTTTGACATAATTATTGGATTCTGGGTTTAAGGAGGCAGCATTTAATTGGGGACAGTCATATCTAACTGACAGGAAACAGTCCATCTATATCAGTGGGTTGTTTTCTTCCCCTCATGCTTTAAACTGTGGAATACCACAGGACATCTGCCTTGGGCCACTTCTGTACTTAATATATACCAACAACCTTCCTTATGACTTATCTGAAACTCAAGCTACTATATTTGCAGATGATACTACAATTTGTGCAGCAAGACAGTCGGCTCAACAGGTACAGCAAAGCTTTTACAAGTAGATCTATCAGGGAGTGGGTTTGCTGGAACAAACTTGTTTTAAACACCAAGAAAACCAAGGTTATGTTGGTCTGTTCCACCAGGAAAAAGCCAACACAGCATGGGATGCAATTAAGTATGAGGGGAGTACAAATTGAGGAAGTGGCAGAAACCAAACTAGCAGGGGTGCAGCTGCTTATCATTGTTGTCTCAAATATTTATGTAAAAAAGATATTACAACTACATGCACGATCAGGAGGATAGCTAAATATGTACCAGGAAATATTCTTAAGCAAACAACCCAAGCATTAATTGGGAGTCAGTTGAACTACTGCTCTGTGATCTGGGGAAATGCATCAGCAAGTGAAATTAGGAGGCTGCAGATTGCACAGAACAAAGCAGCAAGGATTGTTTTAAGGTGGAGATATGATTCTTATGTTGTAGTCATGCACAATGCTCTTGGTTGGTCATCAATCAACAAGATAATTGAAAAAAATATATGCTTATTTTGTTTCACAATGGACACCATTTAAAGCAGCCAAACTCCATTCACAACTGTATTCAGTTGGTAAGAGACAGACATTCAGTCAATACTAGGAAAAGAGAAATAGGCAAAATAACATTTCGATTCAGAACAATAAAGAAATTGAATAATTTATCTGAGTAAACCAGAAACCTTTCAGTATATAAATTCAAACAAAACTTTAGAACCATTTAAATATAATAAATTGGAAGGTTGTGCAGGACTATAGTAGAAGAAGGAATCGATCTATAATTTCAGACTGTTAGAGTATTTATCTGGTCAATATGTCATTGTATTCTGTCTGTTTGTAACAGTGTGTAATATGTGAAAATGTGATTCTATTATTAATTGTATTTTAATATTTAAGGACTCTTGGAAGATTAGTCCTAATGAGGACTTAAAGATATCCTAATAAAATCAAATCAAATCAATTTCAGGCCTAGAGATGACAGGGACTGTGGCGGTCAGGAAATTGTAAAAGACAGTTATTGTCATGCAAAAGACTGCTGATCTCACGGTAATTGCCTGTTAATTAATATGAACATATTGAGTATCTCCAGGCCTCAAGCATACAAGCTGCATACAAGCCGATGCAACATTTAAAAAGTATAATAAATTAAATATACAGTACCAGTCAAAGGGTTTTTCTTTATTTTTACTATTTTCTACATAGTAGAATAATAGGGAAGACATCAAAACTATGAAATAACCCATATGGAATCATGTAGTAACCAAAAAAGTGTTAAACAAATCAAAATATATTTTACATTTGAGATTCTTCAAAGTAGACACCATTTGCCTTGATGCTTTGCACACTCTTGGCAATCTCTCAACCAGCTTCATGAGGTAGTCACCTGGAATGTATTTCAACGGTCTGCCGATGAATACTCCATCCACTGTGCCTTCAACCGGCCTCCATCTGAGCAGACCCCCCTACCACCCCCGGGCTACTAACTTTAAACGCTGTGTCGCCCGCGTGCTAGCGTAGTGGCGGCATCCCTGTTCCATCTACTGCTACCCCCTGGACACTATGATCACTTGGCTACATAGCTGATGCCTGCTGGACTGTCCATTAATCACGGTACTCCATTCTGTTTATTTATGTCTATCTGTCGGCCCCAGCCGCGAACTCAGGCTCTGTGTGTAGTTAATCCGACCCTCTCTGCCTAGTCATCGCCATTTTACCTGCTGTTGTTGTGTTAGCTGACTAGCTGTTGTTGTCTCACCTGTTGTTTTAGCTAGCTCTCCCAATCAAGACCTGTGATTACTTTATGCCTTGCTGAATGTCTCTCTCAAATATCAATATGCCTTGTATACTGTTGTTCAGGTTAGTTATCATTGTTTTAGTTTACAATGGAGCCCCTAGTTCCACTCCTCATACCTCTGATACATCCTTTGTCCCACCTCCCACACATGTGGTGACCTCACCCATTATAACCAGCATGTCCAGAGATACAACCTCTCTTATCATCACCCAGTGCCTGGGCTTACCTCCGCTGTACCCACACCCCACCATACCCCTGTCTGCACATTATGCCCTGAATATATTCTACCACGCCCATAAATCTGCTCCTTTTATTCCTTGTCCCCAACGCTCTAGGCGACCAGTTTTGATAGCCTTTAGCCGCACCCTCATCCTACTCCTCCTCGGTTCCTCGGGTGATGTGGAGGTAAACCCAGGCCCTGCATGTCCCCAGGCACCCTCATTTGTTGACTTCTGTGATCAAAAAAGCCTTGGTTTCATGCATGTCAACATCAGAAGCCTCCTCCCTAAGTTTGTTTTACTCACTGCTTTAGCACACTCTGCCAACCCTGATGTCCTTGCCGTGTCTGAATCCTGGCTTAGTAAGGCCACCTAAAATTCTGAGATTTCCACACTCAACTATAACATGTTCCGTCAAGATAGAATTGCCAAAGGGGGAGGAGTTGCAGTCTACTGCAGAGATAGCCTGCAAAGTAATGTCATACTTTCCAGGTCCATACCCAAACAGTTCGAACTTCTAATTTTAAAAATGTATCTCTTCAGAAATAAGTCTCTCACTGTTGCTGTATGCTACTACCGACCCCCCTCAGCTCCCAGCTGTGCCCTGGACACCATCTGTGAATTGATCGCCCCCCATCTAGTTTCAGAGTTTGTTCTGTTAGGTGACCTAAACTGGGATATGCTTAACACCCCGGCAGTCATACAATCTAAGCTAGATGCCCTCAATCTCACACAAATCATCAAGGAACCCACCAGGTACAACCCTAAATCCGTAAACATGGGCACCCTAATAGACATTATCCTGAACAACTTGCCCTCCAAATACACCTCTGCTGTCTTCAATCAGGATCTCAGCAATCACTGCCTCATTGCCTGTATCCGCTATGGGTCCGCGGTCAAACGACCACCCCTCATCACTGTCAAACGCTCCCTAAAACACTTCTGCAAGCAGGCCTTTCTAATCAACCTGGTCCGGGTATCCTGGAAGGATATTGACCTCATCCTGTCAGTTGAGAATGCCTGGTCATTCTTTAAAGTAACATCCTCACCATCTTAGACAAGCATGCTCCGTTTAAAAAAATGCAGAACTAAGTACAGATATAGCCCTTGGTTCACTCCAGACCTGACTGCCCTCGACCAGCACAAAAACATCCTGTGGCGGACTGCAATAGCATCGAATAGTCCCCGCGATATGCAACTGTTCAGGGAAGTCAGGAACCAATACACGCAGTCAGTCAGGAAGGCAAAGGCCAGCTTTTTCAAGCAGAAATTTGCATCCTGTAGCTCTAACTCCAAAAAGTTCTGGGACACTGTAAAGTCCATGGAGAACAAGAGCACCTCCTCCCAGCTGCCCACTGCACTGAGGCTAGGTAACACGGTCACCACCGATAAATTCGTGATAATCGAAAACTTCAACAAGCATTTCTCAACGGCTGGCCATGCCTTCCTCCTGGCTACTCCAACCTTGGCCAACAGCTCCCCCCCGCGCAGCTACTCGACCAAGCCGCCCTAGCATCTCCTTTACCCAAATCCAGATAGCAGTTGTTCTGAAAGAGCTGCAAAACCTGGACCCATACAAATCAGCTGGGCTTGACAAACTGGACCCTCTATTTCTGAAACTGTCCGCCGCCATTGTCACAACCCCTATTACCAGCCTGTTC
The DNA here is from genome assembly GCF_018296145.1 of Oncorhynchus tshawytscha. Classification (NCBI taxonomy): domain Eukaryota; kingdom Metazoa; phylum Chordata; class Actinopteri; order Salmoniformes; family Salmonidae; genus Oncorhynchus; species Oncorhynchus tshawytscha. Next base: position 25,347,773 of record NC_056454.1, on the reverse strand, counting down.
AACCTCTCCTTCGTATCATCTATAGGGGTACCACAGGGTTCAATTCTCGGGCCGACTCTTTTCTCTGTATATATCAATGATGTTGTTCTTGCTGCGGGCGATTCCCTGATCCACCTCTATGCAGACGACACCATTCTGTATACTTCTGGCCCTTCCTTGGACACTGTGCTATCTAACCTCCAAACGAGCTTCAATGCCACACAGCACTCCTTCCGTGGCCTCCACCTGCTCTTAATGCTAGTAAAACCAAATGCATGCTTTTCAACCGTTCGCTGCCTGCACCCACACGCCCGACTAGCATCACCACCCTGGATGGTTCCGACCTAGAATATGTGGACATCTATAAGTACCTAGGTGTCTGGCTAGACTGCAAACTCTCCTTCCAGACTCATATCAAACATCTCCATTCCAAAATCAAATCTAGAGTCGGCTTTTTATTTCGCAACAAAGCCTCCTTCACTCACGCTGCCAAACTTACCCTAGTAAATCTGACTATCCTACCGATCCTCGACTTCGGCGATGTCATCTACAAAATAGCTTCCAATACTCTACTCGGCAAACTGGATGCAGTTTATCACAGTGCCATCCATTTTGTTACTAAAGCACCTTATACCACCCACCACTGCGACCTGTATGCTCTAGTCGGCTGGCCCTCGCTACATGTTCGTCGCCAGACCCACTGGCTCCAGGTCATCTACAAGTCTATGCTAGGTAAAGCTCCGCCTTATCTCAGTTCACCGGTCACGATGGCAACACCCACCCTCAGCACGAGCTCCAGCAGGTGTATCTCACTGATCATCCCTAAAGCCAAAACCTCATTTGGCTGCCTTTCCTTCCAGTTCTCTGCTGCCTGCGACTGGAACGAATTGGAACGCAAAATTGGAACGAATTGGAACGCAAAAATCTCTGAAATTGGAGACTTTTATCTCCCTCACCAACTTTAAACATCTGCTATCTGAGCAGCTAACCGATCGCTGCAGCTGTACATAGTCCATCGGTAAATAACCCACCCAATTGACCTACGTCATCCCCATACTGTTTTTTATTTTATTTACTTTTCTGCTCTTTTGTGATATCTCACATCTCAAAATAGGGTTGCTTAATGATAGATCCCTCACTTCCAAGACAGTCAATGAATTAGTCACTGATCATAATCTTGATGTGATTTGCCTGATTGAAACATGGTTCATGTCTGATGAATTTACTGTGTTAAATGAGGCCTCTTCTCCTGCTTACACTAGTGATCATATCCCCTGCTCATTCTGCAAAGGCGGAGGTGTTGCTAACATTTATGACAGCAAATTTTAATTTACAGAAAAAACTGACAATGTTTTCGTCTTTTGAGCTTCTAGTCATGAAATCTATGCAGCCTACTCAATCACTTTTTATAACTACTGTTTACAGGGCTCCTGCGCCGTATACAGCGTTCCATACTGAGTTCCCTGAATTCTTATCGGAACTTGTAGTCATGGCAGATAATATTCACATTTTTGGTGACTTTAATATTCTCATGGAAGAGTGAACAGACTCACTCCAGAAGGCTTCCGGAGCCATCGTCGACTCAGTAGCTTTTGTCCGACATGTCTCCGGACCTACTCATTGCCACAGTCGTACACTGGAACTGGTTTTGTCCTGTAGAATAAATATTGTAGATTGTACAAAAATATTGTACAAAAATCGGTTAACCACCTAACTGAGGATCTAAATTTAACCTTGCGTAATACCCTAGATGCAGCCGCACCCCTAAAAACTAAAAAAACGTTAGTCGCAAGAAATCTGCTCCCTGGTACACAGAAAATACCCAAGACCTGAGGCAAGATTCCAGAAAATTGGAACAGAAATTACGCTGGACTGGAAGTCTTCCGACTAGCTTGGAAAGACCGTGTAATATCGAAGAGCCCTCACTGCTACTCAATCATCCTATTTTTCCAACCTAATTGAGGAGAATAAAAATAATCCAGCCAAAAATGTTGATTGATTTGTCCAAAAATGACTCAGAAAAGCTAATCGATGCTTTTACCACTTTTAGATTAGACTACCGCAATGCTCACCTCTCTGGCTACCCGGATAAAGCACTAAGTAAACTTCAGTTAATACTAAACACAGCTGCAAGAATCCTGACTAGAACCCCAAAAATTGATTATATTATTCCAGTGCTAGCCTCTCTACATTGGCTTCCTCTCAAGGCTAGGGCTGATTTAAAGGTTCTTACTGCTAACCTACAAAGCATTAGGAGCATGGGCTTGCTCCTACCTATCTCTTCAATTTGGTCCTGCTGTACATACCTACATGTACGCTATGGTCACAAGATGCAGGCCTCCTTATTGTCCCTAGAATTTCTAAGCAAACAGCTGGGCTTTCTTCTATAAAGCAACATTTTTATGGAATGGTCTGCCTGTCCATGTGAGATACTCAGACTCGGTCTCGACCTTTAAGTTATTACTGAAGACTCATCTCTTCAGTAGGTCCTATGATTAAGTATAGTCTGGCTCAGGGGTGCGTAGGTGAACAGCTAGGCACTGGAGCAACGAACCGCCCTTGCTGTCTCTGCCTGGCTGGCTCCCCTCTCTCCACTGGGATTCTCTGCCTCTGACCCTATTACAGGGGCTGAGTCACTGGCTTGCTAGTGCTCTTCCATGCTGTCCCTAGAGGGGTGGGTCACTTGAGTGGGTTGAGTCACAGACGTAATCTTCCTGTCTGGTTTTGTGCCCCTTCAGGCTCGTGCGGTGGAGGAGATCTTCGTGGGCCATACTCAGTCTTGTCTCAGGGTAGTAAGTTGGTGGTCTGTTGATATCCCTATAGTGATGTGGGGGCTGTGCTTTGGCAAATGGGTGAGGTTATAACCTGCCCGGTTGGCCCTGTCCGGGATTATCGTCGGACGGGGCCACAGTGTCCCCCAACCCACCCCTGTCTGTCTCCAGTATCTATGCTGCAATAGTCTATGTGCCGGGGTGCTAGGGTCAGTCTGTTGTATCTGGTGTAATTCTCCTGTTCTATTTGGTGTCCTGTGTGAGATTAAGTATTCTCTCTCTAATTATCTCTCCCTCTCTCTCTCCCCTCCCCTTCCAGAGGACATGAGCCCTAGGATCATGCCTCAAGACTAACTGGCCTGATGACTCCTGGCTGTCCCTAGTCCACCTGGTCGTGTTTGAACAACTTGATGAACAATCTGGCTTTATAATCTCCACCCGGCACAGCCAGAAGAGGACTGGCTACAAGTCCTAGGTTTCTTCCTAGGATCCTGCTTTTCTAGGGAGTTTTTCCTAGCCACGGTGCTTCTACATCTGCATTGCTTGCTGTTTGGGGTTTTAAGCTGAGTTTCTGTACAGAACTTTGTGACATCTGCTGATGTAAAAATGTCTTTATAAATACATTTGATTGATTGATCTGTATGCACTTGAATAGCGAAAGGAGGCTGAGCTTTTCTGCTCTTCCATTTTTCAATGATGACATGTTGGCTACTTCGGTTTTACAGCTGAGCATATGCTTAACCCCCTAGAGTCGATGTCCACTCGCCCGTAGAAATTGAATTATAGAAATCCCCATAGAACTCTGTCAGTTTAAGCTAGAGATACAGTATCTGTTTCTTTAAAGGTGAAAGTTGACAGAGGTAGAGCGGTGTTTGTCAAACCATGAGATATCCCGAAACTTGGTCTTCTCACAAAATCGATTGTAGCGTCGGAACAGTTTGACCTACAAACTATTATAACTCTATATGGAAAGACGAGACACTCCCGAATACATACATGTCAGTTGTTTTGCTGTAGGACAGACCTCACAAGACTCGTATGAAGGTCCACCTGTACCATTTGAAAAAATGAATGGAAGTATATGGTGGCTTGCAAAAGTTTTCACCCCCCTTGGCATTTTTCCTATCTTGTTGCCTTACAACCTGGAATTGAAATAGATTTTGGGGGGGGGGTTGAATCTTTTGATTTACACAACATGCCTACTACTTGCAAAATATTTTTTTATTGTGAAACAAACAAGAAATAAGACAAGAAAACTGAAAACTTGAGTGTGCATAACTATCCCCCCCCCCCCTCCCGCCAAAGCCAATACTTCGTAGAGCCACCTTTTGCAACAATTACAGCTGCAAGTCTCTTGGGGTATGTCTCTATAAGCTTGACACATCAAGCCAATGGAAATTTTTCGCATTCTTCAAGGAAAAACTACTCCAGCTCCTTCAAGTTGGATGGGTTCTGCTGGTGTACAGCAATATTTAAGTCATACCACGGATTCTCAATTGATTGAGTTTTGGGCTTTGACTAGGCCATTCCAAGACATTTAAATGTTTCACATTAAACCACTCAAGTGTTGCTTTAGCAGTATGCTTAGGGTCATTGTCCTGCTGGAAGGTGAACCTCCATCCCAGTCTCAAATCTCTGGAAGACTGAAACAGGTTTCCCTCAAGAATTTCCCTGTACTTAGTGCCATTCATGATTCCTTCAATTCTGACCAGTTTCCCAGTCCCTGCCGATGAAAAATATCCCCACAGCTGCTGCCACTACCATGCTTCACTGTGGGGATGGTGTTCTTGGGGTGCTGGAAAGTGTTGGATTTTGCGCTAGAGATAGCGCTTTCCTTGATGGCCAAAAAGCTCAATTTTAGTCTCATCTGACCAGAGTATCTTCTTCCATATTTTGGGGGAGTCTCCCACATGCGTTTTGGCAAACATCAAATGTGTTTCCTTTTTTCTTCCGTAAACCCCAGCTCTGTGGAGTGTACGGCTTAAAGTGGTCCTATGGACAGATACTCCAATCTCTACTGTAGAGTTTTGCAGCTCGTTCAGGGTTATCTTTGGTCTCTTTGTTGCCTCTCTGATTAATTCCCTCCTTGCCTGGTCCGTGAGTTTTGATGGGTGGCCCTCTCTTGGCAGGTTTGTTGTGGTGCCGTATTCTTTCCTTTTTTAATAATGGATTTAATGGTGCTCCGTGGGATGTTCAAAGTTTCAGATATTTTTTTATAACCCAACCCTGATCTATACTTCTCCACAACTTTGTCCCTGATCTGTTTGGAGAGCTCCTTCATGGTGGTCTTCATGGTGCCACTTGCTTGGTGGTGTTGCAGACTATGGGGCCTTTCAGAACAGATGTATATATACTGAGATCATGTGACAGGTCATGTGACACTTAGATTGCACACAGGTGGACTTTATTTAACTAATTATGTGACTTCTGAAGGTAATTGGTTGCACCAGATCTTATTTAGGGGCTTTGTAGGAAAGGGGGTGAATACATATGCACGCAGCACTTTTCCGTTTGTAATCTTTGTAAACATTTTTGAAATTATTATTTTTTTCATTACACTTCACCAATTTGGACTATTTTGTGTATTACAGGTTGAACAGGTTGATTACAGGTTGAAATGCAACTAAACAGGAAAAACGCCAAGGGGGATGAATACTTTTGCAAGGCACTGTATATGGAGACTGTTTAATGACCAAAAAATATATTTCTTATATCTCTCAGACACTTCAGGACAAACTTCCTTTAGATTTTTTGGGGGACTATCTGTTGTTCCATGTAAGAATGTATTATTCATTGTGTTTGTATGGGCTAATAGCAATAAGGCCACAACAATATTTTTTCATCAAATATGTACACTACCGTTCAACGGTGAAGAGGCGACTCCGGGATGCTGGCCTTCTAGGCAGAGTTGCAAAAATAAAGCGATATTTCAGACTGGCTAATAAAAATAAAAGATTAAGATGGGCAAAAGAACACAGACACTGGACAGAGGAATTCCCGGAGTGGCCTCTTCACTGTTGACGTCAATGCTGGAGTTTTGCGGGTACTATTTAATGAAGCTGCCAGTTAAGCACTTGTGGGGCATCTGTTTCTCAAACTAGACTGTACTTGTCCTCTTGCTCAGTTGTGCACCGGGGCTTCCCACTCCTCTTTCTATTCTGGTTAGAGACAGTTTGCGCTGTTCTGTGAAGGGAGTAGTACACAGCGTTGTAACAGATCTTCATTTCTCAGAACAAGAATAGACTAATGATTTTCAGAAGGTCCTTTGTTTCTGGCCATTTTGAGCCTGTAATCGAACCCACAAATGCTGATGCTCCAGATACTCAACTAGTCTAAAGAAGGTCAGTTTTATTGCTTCTTTATCCAGCACAACAGTTTCAGCTGCGCTAACGTAATTGCAAAAAGGCTTTCTAATGTTCAATTAGCCTTTTAAAATGATATATTTGGATTAGCTAACACAACATGCCATTGGAACATAGGATTGATGGTTGCTGATAATGGGGCTCTGTACGCATATGGAGACATTCCATTAAAAATCAGCCATTTCCAGCTACAATAATCATTTACAACATTAACAATGTTCTGATCAATTTGATGTTATTTTAATGGACCAAAAATGTGCTTTTCTTTCAAAAACAAGGACATTTCTAAGTGACCCCAAACTTTTGAATGGTATTGTGTATATATTTTTTCATACTTCAAGTGGTCTTAAAATTAGATAGATAAATGGTCCCTGGTATTGTCTTCATTAAACAATTCCATATAGCTTTATAGAACCCGTCTCCCTTTCACTCTACGCATCAACCCCTGTTTGAGGAGCATGCTCTCAATGCGTGATATTCCTCCCAAACTGTGTATGCCATGGGCTCTCCAGCCCTGTTCCTGCAGCTACCCAGTGCTTCATTTGGGAAACCAAGTGAAATCTGTTTGGGAACATCAATAGTAACATGCTTTCGCAACAAAACCTATTTCATTAAACTGTCGACAGCCCCTCTGTGTGTTCCAGAAAGGAATAAAGGAGAGAGAGGAGGAGATGGAAACACATGGTGGTGAGATATTCTGTATAGCTAAAGGTAATGTGTCACCCAATTAATTATGAAAATATAACATTTCCCTATTACTAGACTATTCAAAATCACCTTTCACAATCAATTAACCAACTGCGTTGCCTAGGGCTATGCGTTCTCTCCCAGACTCATGGATTGAAATTTTGGAACATCGCACAAGGTAACCAGTTCATCGATTATGCATAATAATACAGTACACACTCAAAGGCGATAACTAAAATGAGTTTAATTTTGCATTATAGGCTATACAAATGATCTACCAAAGAAATCTAAAATCTGTTTTGTTTTTAAAAAATGATGTCATGCATAATATGCGGTAGGCTATGTATTGTATAACTGCACAATCATAATTTGGATTCAGGTTTTTTTGGGGGGGGGGTTGGCCTCCTAAGCTTATGCATAAGCTCTTATATACGTATGGGTGTTTGGAATGAATCATCCCCTTAGAAAGTGCTATCAATTTCCTTGTGCTAGGCTTTGAAACAACATCCACAACATCCATGTTTTACACTGTTGTAGCCTGCTGTTGAGCTTCTTTCTTCAAATTGATCATCATAGTGAGGTGAGATTTAAAAGCATCCTTCTGTTCTGATGATAAGTGTTGTGATTTTTTATTTCATTTTGCATTCATCACAGAGTGGTTATAGGGACAATAGTGTCCTGATCACCAGGCCAATAGTGACCTGTTGATCATTAGCAAGTTGGGTACTACTAACACATGTCCAGAGTGCATAATAGGAGATTATTACTAAACAGTCACGTGGAATTGTACTGCGGTCATGACTGCCAGTGTCACAGTAATATGGTCACTTCATCAGGCCACAGAGCCTGTTGAAGTGACAGATGCTAAAAAGATGACAGATGTTAAATGAAAGGTTTTTCACACTGTCTATGTGCATCTGAATAATAGGGATATATCTCTCCTTCTATACCACTCCCGTGTTCTGGCATTAGCCCCCTGCCCATACACAGGACCCAAGTGACACAACTTCATTATTATGCAATATCAACAGCCACGTTTCCACACAATGTGAGTCAAACAAAAGCTTCCCATTTGTAGGTCACATTTGTAGGGCAACAGCATAAGAATACTGTCTCAGTCACTGAAGGTCTCTGTGGCCTCGGCTTTCTCTATTTTCATAGCCACACTGTCTTTGCGTCACAATCTCAGGTATGCTGTTGCCCCTATTAGCTAGAACCAGCTAAATTCCCGGCTAAATTCTCTAGAGTGCTTTTCTGGTGCTTAGCTCTTATTTGGTATGGCCAAGAGCAGCATGTATCTGCGATGGCCTCTTACCCACTACACTCCACTCAGCCTCACTTACTGTAGACTACCTCCCACACAGCTGTGTGTCCCTGTCTGTACCCTCCACCTGACCTGCGGGAGGAAGTGCAGGAGGGGAGAGGGGATGGGATGACATCACTCCTCTGCGTATATTACCATTTGCAAAATTGTGTTCGTCCACAACCTTCACACCTCTGACACTGTGTGTCAGTATGGAAATGGCTTAGGGCCCCAACACTTAGACCTATCCTCTCAGTCTGTCTCTCCCTATCCAGCTGCTCTCTCTCTCTCTCTCTCTCTGTCTCTCTCTCTCTCTCTCTCTCTCTCTCTCTCTCTTTCTTTCTCTCTCTCTCTCTCTCTCTCAATTCAATTCCATTCAAAGGGCTTAGTTAAGCTACAAAAGGGAAAATAAATAAACATAAATATGGGTTGTATTTACAATGGTGTTCGTTCTTCACTGGTTGCCCTTTTCTTGGTCACAAATATTGCTGCTGTGATGGCACACTGTGGTATTTCACCCAATAGATGGGAGTTTATCAAAATTGGAGTTGTTTTCAAATTTTTTGTTGGTCTGTGTAATCTGAGGGAAATGTGTGTCTCTAATATGGTCATACATTTGGATGGAGGTTAGGAAGTGCAGTTCAGTTTCCACTTCATTTTGTGGGCAGTGTACACATAGCCTGTCTTCTCTTGAGAGCCAGGTCTGCCTATGGCGGCCTTTCTCAATAGCAAGGCTATGCTCACTGAGTCTGTACATAGTCAAAGCTTTCCTTAATTTTGGGTCAGTCACAGTGGTCAGGTATTCTGCCAGTGTGTACTCTCTGTTTGGAAACAGATAGCATTCTAGTTTGCTCAGTTATTTTGTTAGTTATTTCCAAGGTGTCAAGTAATTATCTTTTAGTTTTTGTTTGGGTTTATTTTTGCCGTTGAAATGAGGCTACTACGGCATTTGCGCGTACCCCTGTAAATACCTGCTCTAGGGCAACGGTGTATAGATTGTGGTGTCTGTATTTGTGGTCCTGGCTGCTGGAACCTTTTTGAACACCATTTATTTGTCTCACTGAGATTCACTGTCGTTGCCCAGGTCTGACAGAATATGTGCAGAAAATCTATCTGCTGTAGGCCCTCCTTAGCAAATAGTAGACATTTGAGTTCAGATTCTGGTAGGGTGTGGCCAGGTGCTGCAGACTGTTCATGTGCCCTAACCTATCCATGTATATACATACTGTATATAAATGTTGAAGAGGGTGGGGCTCAAGCTGCATCCCTGTCTCACCCCACGGCCCTGTGGAAAGAAATGTGTGTGTTTTTTGCCAATTTTAACCTCACACTTGTTGTTTGTGTACATGGATTTTATAATGTTGTATGTTTTTCCAAGGTTGCTGTTGACCCATATCCCACGGTGGTGATTGGGATCAAATTTGTCTACACTTCTGTGGATTGGGGTGATCAGTTCTTGGATTGGGGAAGATGCCAAAGCTAAAGATGATGTTAAAGAGTTTAAGTATAGCCAATTTGTGGTCTGTATATTTTATGATTTTATTGAGGATACAATCAACACCCTAGGCCTTTTTGGGTTGGAGGATTTGTATTTTGTCCTGTACTTCATTTATTGTAATTGGAGAATCCAGTGGTTTCAGGTAGTCTTTAATAGTTGATTCTAAGATTTGTATTTGATCATGTATATATTTTTTGCAGTTTGTTCTTTGTTATAGGGCCAAAAAGATTGGAGAAGTGGTTTACTCATACCTCTCCATTTTGGATAGATAATACCTTGTGTTGTTGTTTGTTTAGTGTTTTCCAATTTTCCCAGAAGTGGTTAGTCACTCTCTCTCTCTCTCTCTCTCTCTCTCAGATGTCCTCCCTCCCTCTCTCAGCTATTCCCCTACCTTTCTCTGCTATTCCCCCTCCCTTTCTCAGCTGCCCCCCTCAGCTGTTCCCCTCCCTCTCTCTGCTGTTCGCCTCCATCTCTCAGCATTTACCCCTCCCTCTCTCTGCTATTTCTCCTCCTTTTCTCACCTGATCTCCCCCCTCTCAGCCATGCCACCCCCATTGTCTCTGTATTTTCCTCTCTCTATTTCTCTCACTGCCTCTCGCTCATGCTCATTATCTCCCCGCTCACTCTCTTTCTCTCTCACTCCTTGTCTCCCACTCACCTGACCCGACTCTCTCTCTCCTCTCTCTGTCTCTCTCTCTCACTCCACTCCTCTCATCTGACTGACATTGCTGGAGGGGTGGGGCCAGGCTTGCCAGGGTCTCTCTCAGGATTGGTCGGTGAGAGCCGACACCCTCTGGCCTCCTGCCATCAGGAAGCGACATGGAAGTGGGGTTTACTGGCCGACTCCTCATTAACTGAGCCCCCTCAGAGGATGGCAAATCTCGCTCTCACTTTCTCTTTCTCTTTCTCTCTCTCTATAACGCTCTGTCCTCTGTCCTCCCCCTTTTTCCCCACTAGGCTGTGTCTGTGACAGCTGATGCATAATATTTTGTCTCCTATAATAGTGAAATTAACTATCTAGTATTGTATTTTATTGCATGTTGTAATATGGTTTACCCGATTCAGGCATTCAGAGGAGATATACTGGCCACGTTCCCATTCCGAGAATTCCAAGAATCCATCTCATTAGCATGTTCCCATTTCGGGGAAGCTTCTCAGCAGAGGAGTCTGGTGGGAAGAACTATAGAAGGATGGGGTTATTGTAATGGCTGGAATGGAATTAAATGGAACAGGATGAAACTCATCAAACATATGGAAACCACATGTTTGATTCTGTTCCATGTGTTCCACCAGCCATTACAATGAGCCCATCGCTCTTCCCAACAGCCTCCTCTGCTTCCCAGAAAACATCCGGAATATCAATACCGGGAAAGATTTGGATTTGTAGATATCCATGTGGGAATCTCTCTGCCCTATAGGTATGACGTGGATTCTTTAGGTCAATTAATTAATTCACACTCTGACTCAATCATGCATAAGGTTTGCAACATTCCAGTAACCTGATTGGAGGATTCCTGGATTTCCTGGATTTGCTGCTTATTCCCTTCAAATTCTAGGAATCTTCCAACCAGTATTTTACCAAAATTGTTTTGTGTTACTGCAACTAATATCCCACAACAAACAATGCAGTATTGTATCTGAAATGGGAATTCTTCTCTGTCATGTTTTTCGAAATATTGATTTCAGTCCTATCAACGTTAGAATGAAAGCAATATTAATTATTTTAATAGTGTTGGGGTATGTACTGTTTGGTTCTGATATGCCTTGTGATTATTGATTCATGTTTTTTTCTGTCAGGGAGTATCATGGCCTCTTGGCTCACTGTCTTACACAGAACATAGAGAGACTCGGAAAACACTCTGCTTTGAAGTAGGCCTACTCCCTCACATATCTACATCCACAATATACCAATGTTTGCAAAGCATGTGGAAACACAGCACTGAATGCCTACTGAAAGCCAAATGTGCCCATGCTCTCTCTCTCTCTCTCTCTCTGTCTCCCCCCCCCCTCTCTCTCTATCAATCTATATACGAGCAAAGGTCTTGCCTTAGTGTTTCATCATGACTGGTGGAATCTGTGCATCCTCCTCTCACTCCCTCGTTCCTAGCTAGTCTCCAGCACAGAAGCTAGAGTAGACAGGTTAGAACAAAGGTGTACTAAGATGTGTACGTACGTGTGATGATGATGATGGCTATGATGATGAGGAGAACAATGCGGAAGATGATGTCAGTGATAGTTGGAATACTCCTGTCAGAGTTGGCTTTCAGACCATATTATTAAAGCTGGTCTTGATCAAAAAAGTTATTTAATCAGCTCAATGATCTCCCATTAGTTAGATCAGAGCTTCCTTTGTTCGTGTGAAGAGGTCTTAAATTCAAATGGTCTCTTGATCATCACCAAGACCACAAACATGAAGGCTGCCTATTCCCACTCTCCTTAGACCCCAAACAACCACACACACACACACACACGCGTGCACATACACACACACACACGCACACGCACATGCACACACACACGCATAAACACCCCACCACCCAACATTCGCCTACACATACCACACCATACCACTCAACACACGTCCTTCTCTGCCAATATTCCCCAGGACGCCAGCCCTCCACCTCCACTCCCAGGTCCAGATGGAAGGAGCAGGCCCTTGCTAGCGGTAGCGTTAGCCCCAATGTAAACAGCAGAAGGCTGGAGCTCCAGGGGCCCCAGGCTGAGACTGAGCCTCCATACCCCAGCAGAGATAGCTGGAGCCCAGCCCAGAGCTCTCAACCTGCCCCCCTCCTAGCCTGGTGGCTCTCTGGAGCCTTGCTAGCGGTAGTGTTAGCCCCAATGTAAACAGCAGAAGGCTGGAGCTCCAGGGGCCCCAGGCTGAGACTGAGCCTCCATACCCCAGCAGAGATAGCTGGAGCCCAGCCCAGAGCTCTCAACCTGCCCCCCTCCTATCCCCCCACCTCTAGCCTGGTGGCTCTCTGGAGAGGTCACCTGGATAATACAAATAGAGTGCATCCACAATACATGACCAGTGAGGCAAGAATACGGAAAAGATGGAAGGAAAGGGAACAGTATTTTAGCTTCTAGCATGTAATCAACTACAAAATACAGTATTTTAGCTTCTAGCATGTAATCAACTACAAAATACAGTATTTTAGCTTCTAGCATGTAATCAACTACAAAATACAGTATTTTAGCTTCTAGCATGTAATCAACTACAAAATGCAGTATTTTATCAATGTATGCTGAAGGCAACTGATCATGTTTAGACTTGTTTGACTTCCCACAACCTTTTTCAGTGGTGTTTACTTTTTCCATGAGCATAATGTCATTTGAATTCTTGTCCTTATCACTGTTACAGTAGATTCTACCAATGCAGCGATTAAGAGGTAGATTTCTATCGTCGTGATTCAAATAAAGTTAAAACAACAACAGCAGTATAGCATTACATTCAATGAGCCACTTAAACAGAGTATAGTGAGTGAGTGCTTAGTGTGGGTAGAGATGATGAGCCAGTCTGTTCTAAATGCATTCTCCTCTCCCTTGCTAATCTGCTCTGTCAGGGAAAAGCCTGCTCTGATGAAAGGGAGATGTTTGCCTGCCCCTGGAACCAACACAGGAAACCCCACAGCACTATCTTCGAAGGACTGGGAGCTCAGTCAAGTCCCCATGTTGCTAGCCTGGCTTAGCTAGCTGCCACCGAGCTACACTAGGATGCTACACCAGGATTCACCTCTCATCCAGTCCCAGTGGTAGAGTGGCAGTCACTGCCACCAGAAAAAAACACGCCACTAATTCCCAGATCTCGCCAGGGGCTGTGGTGGCTGGAGAGAGGCCAGCTCAGCTCCGCTCCGGTGCTATGTCTGTCCCAGCCGGGGTGCCTTGCTGAGCTTCAGAACACTACAGACGATTCTCTTACCCCAGCAATCTCCCCCGTCGCCCCCTATTCCCGCATCTCCCTTTACCCGCAAGGCAGCCAGCAGGGGTACTGGCAGAGCTCCACCACCATTTCCTCTCCATCTCTCTCTGTTCTGTCTGTCTCTTTCTCTCGCTCGCTGACTTCTTCATTTTCCTATTTCTGCTCGCAAAGCCAACTAAACTACAAAAGAGCAGGAGTGGACGTGAGCTGACAACAAATTCGGTCAGAGTAGAAATAATATATGGTGACTCTGGCTATGAATTAAAACATCTTCCCCAAGGCTGCACTTTACCCCCAACAACACACATCACAATCTCCTCTCCCCCACATCTCAATGATCCCATTCCCCTGGCCTGACACCTGAAGAGAGCGGTTAGCTCCTTGGCTGGAGGCATGTAGGTTACATCAGCATTTAGATGATCCAGGAACATTCTTCTCCTTGGTGTGTGTGCTTTGTGTGTTGACAGCATGTGGGCTCTATACCTAGCCACTCACATATGCAGACCGAGTGTGCTTGTGTGCACACGTGCGTGTGTGAGTATAGCTGCATGTGCATTTGTGTGTTTGCTCATATATACATGCAGAGTGTGTTCTCGGTGCGAGCCTCAGTGGGATTGGTTCTAGGCACCACAGGCAGGCCTCTGCATCAGTGACATCATCAGTCGAGGACTAGCTGGGTTGGTGACCTCAGATGACTTGGCAGACACAGTACTCTGCAGTCAGGGAGGGAGTCACGTGCACACCTCTGTCCCCATGGTTGCCCATCATCTGACTTTAGAAGCTTCCATCAGACAGTTGGGCTGATTGATGGGGTCACGGCGGGGTCATGACTATGTGTGCTGAGAGACTCTAATCAGCCAGGGTCCTTCAGAGGGAGGGGTACAGGGGGATGTAAATCGACCACTTGCAGTCATATACTGCTGAATATATGTGATAGTTTACAGACACATACACAGGCATGCATGAAAGCACCCTTGGACATACACACAATACTATACACACACCTATACACACTTATCTCTTTTACCTTCAGGAGACACCTAAACAACAGTGACCATCACACATACTGTACTTTCTCATACACACTATTTATACACTCTACCTACGTGTACATATTACCTAAATTACTACTTGACTAACCAGTGATTATTTTTTCTTAAAACTTCTTAGAGCATTGTTGGTTAAGGGCTTGTAAGTAAGCATTTCACGGCAAGGTCTACAGTACACTTGTTGTATTCGGTGCATGTGACAAATAACATTTGATTTGATTTGAACAGTAAGAGAGTCCTACACACAGATACAAATAGGTGAGCACAGACAGACAGACAGACAGACAGACAGACAGACAGACAGACAGACAGACAGACACAGGTAGGGCTCTACCTGTGCAGAACACATGTCCCTTTGCCCTCTCCAAAGTTCCCTTTTGGGTGGGGGTATAATTTCCCAAAAAACATTTGCCAGCCCCCACCCGGTCCGTTGGTTACACCTGTTGATCTGCCCTGTACGGAGCTCGTACGCCCAGTTGCGCTTTTCTCCAAGTGTGACATGTACGTGAGAAGCTATACGGAACTGGCCTGGTGCCCAAAATTGATGACGTGCAGAATGTCATGTAGAGAGAGTTGAGTGTGGATAAACAGATTGGGTTCAGTCAGTTCAGTCTGTCATCCTAATGAGCCCTTCCCAGCTAGCTAGTTTATAACAGTGGAGCTGAACAGATTAGGTTCAGTCAGTTCAGTCTGTCGTCCTAATGAGCCCTTCCCAGCTAGCTAGTTTATAACAGTGGAGCTGAACAGATTAGGTTCAGTCAGTTCAGCCAGTTCAGTCCGTCGTCCTAATGAGCCCTTCCCAGCTAGCTAGTTTATAACAGTGGAGCTGAACAGATTAGGTTCAGTCAGTTCAGCCAGTTCAGTCCGTCGTCCTAATGAGCCCTTCCCAGCTAGCTAGTTTATAACAGTGGAGCTGAACAGATTAGGTTCAGTCAGTTCAGCCAGTTCAGTCCGTCGTCCTAATGAGCCCTTCCCAGCTAGCTAGTTTATAACAGTGGAGCTGAACAGATTAGGTTCAGTCAGTTCAGCCAGTTCAGTCCGTCGTCCTAATGAGCCCTTCCCAACTAGCTAGTTTATGCTTGTGGCTAGAAACTTCAACGAGAATTGGAAACTTGTCTGCCGAAGTTGGGACTTGGGAGAGTCGCCAAAATGATTCATTTTTTTATCTGATATAAAAAAAAAAATGTACACATTAATGCCAAGTTGTACATTTTCAGTGAAAATCACTACAATAAATGTGCTGTAGAGGTAACCCTGGCCTGATTTTGGCTACATAATCTAGCTACATTCCTCGTCTTACTGCAGGACAGTGCTCGGCATTAGTCGGCAAGCAGGAACGAAGACACACTGTGCCCTGTGTTGTTGTGTTGCCGGCTCGCAGCGCAAACTCTCCCCAAAGCGTATGTAAATGTGAAATGGAAAAAAACTCTTTTTGCTTCGTCATTATGGCGTATTGTGTGTAGATTGATGAGAGAAAAAATAATTTAATGAATTTTAGAATAATGCTGTAATATATCAAAATGTGGAAAAAGTCAAGGGGTCTGAATACTTTCTGAATGCACTGTACACACATACTTATTCACAGCGTTCGTTCGTTCATCATCAGCGTCCTCTGTGTTGCGTCCTCTGTGTTGAGTCCCCCCTTTTAACAGTGACATTAAAAGATGTCTCCCTGGCTCACATCGGCTAGTGTAAAGTGCCTTTTCATTAAGTTCTTACTGTGCCGGCCTCAGGGGGCAGTGTGTGTGTGTGTGTGTGTGTGTGTGTGTGTGTGTGTGTGTGTGTGTGTGTGTGTGTGTGTGTGTGTGTGTGTGTGTGTGTGTGTGTGTGTGTGTGTGTGTGTGCGTACGTGCGTGTGCGTGCGTGCGTGAGAGAGAGAGAGAGAGAGAGAGAGGGAGAGGGGAAAGAGTGAGATGGGAGAGAGGGAGCAACAGAGGGAGGGGAGTGATATACAACTCTGATGTATAGGTTTAAATTCTTGTCTTTTAATCACAGGGCTCCCTGGGCAGTAGCCATTCCACTGACTTACTGCTAGGTCATGGGGTCTGCAGGGGGTGGTGAGATATGAGGGGCAGACAGACAGCTACGCCAAGCCAGCATGTTGATCTGCCTCCATAGCACTACACCCACTCTGTCTTTCTCTCTCTATCTATTTTTCTCTCTCTCTTTTTTCTTGACCTACCACACTCTCTCTCTTTCTCTCTCTGTGTATTCTTTCTATTTTTCTCTCCTCTCCCTTCCCTCATTTTCCTTCCTCTTTCTCATTCTTAACCCCCCCCCACACACACACACACACCTTTCTTTGACTTTATCATATTACCCTCTCTTCTGATGAGATCATAGCCTATGTGGATTTGTACATAAAGGTGATATTTACTTGAATAACCCCCTCACTACATGTTCTTCCCCATCTGATTTTTATTTTTTATTTTTTTATTTCACCTTTATTTAACCAGGTAGGCCAGTTGAGAACAAGTTCTCATTTGCAACTGCGACCTGGCCAAGATAAAGCATAGCAGTGTGAGCAGACAACACAGAGTTACACATGGAATAAACAATTAACAAGTCAATAACACAGTAGAAAACAAAGGGGGGAGTCTATATACAATGTGTGCAAAAGGCATGAGGAGGTAGGTGAATAATTACAATTTTGCAGATTAACACTGGAGTGATAAATGATCAGATGGTCATGTACAGGTAGAGATATTGGTGTGCAAAAGAGCAAGTAAATAAATAAAAACAGTATGGGGATGAGGTAGGTGAAAAAGGGTGGGCTATTTACCAATAGACTATGTACAGCAGCAGCGATCGGTTAGCTGCTCAGATAGCTGATGTTTGAAGTTGGTGAGGGAGATAAAAGTCTCCAACTTCAGCGATTTTTGCAATTCGTTCCAGTCACAGGCAGCAGAGTACTGGAACAAAAGGCGGCCAAATGAGGTGTTGGCTTTAGGGATGATCAGTGAGATACACCTGCTGGAGCGTGTGCTACGGATGGGTGTTGCCATCGTGACCAGTGAACTGAGATAAGGCGGAGCTTTACCTAGCATGGACTTGTAGATGACCTGGAGCCAGTGGGTCTGGCTACGAATATGTAACGAGGGCCAGCCGACTAGAGCATACAGGTCGCAGTGGTGGGTGGTATAAGGTGCTTTAGTGACAAAACGGATGGCACTGTGATAGACTGCATCCAGTTTGCTGAGTAGAGTGTTGGAAGCCATTTTGTAGATGACATCGCCGAAGTCGAGGATCGGAAGGATAGTCAGTTTTACTAGGCTAAGCTTGGCGGCGTGAGTGAAGGAGGCTTTGTTGCGGAATAGAAAGCCGACTCTTGATTTGATTTTCGATTGGAGATGTTTGATATGAGTCTGGAAGGAGAGTTTGCAGTCTAGCCAGACACCTAGGTACTTATAGATGTCCACATATTCAAGGTCGGAACCATCCAGGGTGGTGATGCTAGTCGGGCATGCGGGTGCAGGCAGCGATCGGTTGAAAAGCATGCATTTGGTTTTACTAGCGTTTAAGAGCAGTTGGAGGCCACGGAAGGAGTGCTGTATGGCATTGAAGCTTGTTTGGAGGTTAGATAGCACAGTGTCCAATGACGGGCCGAAAGTATATAGAATGGTGTCGTCTGCGTAGAGGTGGATCAGGGAATCATCCGCAGCAAGAGCAACATCATTGATATATACAGAGAAAAGAGTCGGCCCGAGAATTGAACCCTGTGGCACCCCCATAGAGACTGCCAGAGGACCGGACAGCATGCCCTCCGATTTGACACACTGAACTCTGTCTGCAAAGTAATTGGTGAACCAGGCATGATGAATAGTGTTCCAGGGTTGACTAGCTAGGTTGCTTACTGGCTGGTCAATTGGTTGGTAAGGGCTTTCTGTCGTTCTCTGTGTAGTGAATGGGCCATATTGAATGGTTGCTATGACTTGTTAACGCTGGTCATTTGGTGAGCTGATTAGTCTGTTTGGCAGGTGATTGAATGTCTTATTGATTTGGTTAGATGACTAACTGATCAATCAGCTTCCCTAGTTGGGTTTGGGAACTTTTTAATTGGTTATCTAGTGTCCCTAATGATTTGTTTTACTGGTTACGTGGCTAACGGTTAACCAAATAGATCTGTGCTTGACAGAATAGTCCTTTACAGTAAAATTTAACAACCATGGTATCGTATGCCTTTATAGCCTTTATAGCCTGCCTTAATTCTATGCAATTACATACAGTTGAATTCGGAAGTTTACGAACACCTTAGCCAAATACATTTTACATTAAAATTTTCAAAATTCCTGACATTTAATCATAGAAAAAATTGCCTGTCTTCAGTTAGGGCACCACTTTATTTCAAGAAAGTGAAATGTCATAGTAATAGTAGAGAGAAGGATTTAATTCAGCTTTTATTTCTTTCATCACATTCCCAGTAAGTCAGAGGACATTTCTCCAAAAAGTACGATCTTTGTCCCCATGTGCAGTTGCAAACCGTAGTCTGGATTTTTTTTTGTGCAATTTTGGAGCAGTGGCTTCTCCTTGCTGAGCGGCCTTTCAGGTTATGTCGATAAAGGACTTGTTTTACTGTGGATATAGATACTTTTGTACCTGTTTCTTCCAGCATCTTCACATATCCTTTGCTGTTGCTCTGGAATTGATTTGCACTTTTCGCACCAAAGTATGTTCATCTCTAGGAGAGAAGAGTGCATCTCCTTCCTGAGTGGTATGATGGGTGCGTGGTCCAATGGTGTTTATACTTGCATACTATTGTTTGTACAGATGAACACGGTACCTTCAGGCATTTGGAAATTGCTCCCAATGATGAACCAGACTTTTTTATTTATAATTTTTTTATTTAACCTTTATTTAACCAGGTAGGCAAGTTGAGAACAAGTTTTCATTTACAATTGCGACCTGTCCAAGATAAAGCAAAGCAGTTCGACACATACAACGACACAGAGTTACACATGGAGTAAAACAAACATACAGTCAATAATACAGTATAAACAAGTCTATATACGATGTGAGCAAATGAGGTGAGATAAGGGAGGTAAAGGCAAAAAAGGCCATGGTGGCAAAGTAAATACAATATAGCAAGTAAAACACTGGAATGGTAGATTTGCAGTGGAAGAATGTGCAAAGTAGAAATAAAAAGAATGGGAGGTCTTGTGTAGAGGTCTACAATTATTTTTCTGAGGTCTTGGCTGATTTCTTTAGATTTTCCCATGCTGTTAAGCAGAGAGGCACTGAGTTTTAAGGTAGGCCTTGAAATACATCCACAGGTACACCTCCAATTGACTCAAATGATGTCACTGGAATTGTGATACAGTGAATTATAAGTGAAATAATCTGTCTGTAAACATTTGTTGGAAAAATGACTTGTGTCATGAACAAAGTAGATGTCCTAACCGACTTGGCAAAACTATAGTTTGTTAACAAAAAGATTGTGGAGTGGTCAAAAAACGAGTTTTTATGAAAAAAAAGTATGAAGTATGAAGTATGTAAACTTCATACTTCAACTGTAGTTGAACCCATCTTCCAGGTGGAAATGTTGCCAAGCTGTGTTTCTATCTGTTTTCAGGCAAAACCACGAGCCAGGGCAATGCCATCTGGCATTATAGAGTGGCCTGGTGACACTTAGTGATAAAATGCTCCTCTCCTCCCTCATGGCACCAAATGAAGCACCAGTCTAAATGAATTAATGGCTATGATCAGCTAAAGAATACAGACCACAGACCACAGCTCTGACGCACACACACACTGCAGCTCTGCTCTGGATCGTCCTCTACCATTAAAGCAAAATGCCATGGTCTGTGTTTGTCTGTGTGTTTGTGTATGCGTCCGTGCGTGTGCATGTGTGTCCCTGCCTGTCTGAGTGTGTCCCTGCCTGTGCATGTGTCTGATGTGTCTGATGTGTGTGTGTGTGTGTGTGTGTTTGTGTGTGTGTGTGTTTGTGTGTGAGTAATGATCTGAGCTGTGTTTTTTCCCTCCATAATTTCAGTATAAAGCCTTGGAGTGGAACTGCACAGAACACATGCAGAACAGCAATTATACTGTGGTCAATTATTTCATTCAGATAAATGGATTATATCTCATCAACATGAAAGGAGTGGGGAAATCCAATATCACAAAACACAGAATGTGAGGTGAAAATGCTCAAACTCACGCTCATAAGAATGTACAGCAACACACAAATGCACAGCAACACATACAATATATAACACATAGACGACACAAGACAGTTTGCATGTCATAGAGTGTGGTGCATCGTCCATTTTGCACACATGCGCACACACACGCAAACGCACACACATATACATAGTGATGAGTGATGCGAGATGGCATTTTATTCCACAGGGTAGCTCAGTAACCTTTAGTGTTGACTGCAGGCCTGTCCGTTACTACTGGAGACCAGAGTCTGTGTGTCCCCAGACATCAAGTCAATCAGAGGAGAAAAACACAAAACAACTACATCCATCACTTATTATTGGCCTGAGTGACCTTCACAAAGTGACTTGCTTTGTCCGAATAACCATAATTGTGTTCTAAATAGTAGGCATTTTGATATCCGAAAATAAAAAGTTGTATGAAATTTAAAAAATGTAGTATGCTTTTAAAGCTGCAATATTTTGCTTTTTTGGAGACCCAACACAATTCACATAGAAATGTGAGTTATAGATTTATCATTTTCATTGAAAGCAACTCTAAGAAGCAGTAGATCTGTTCTATGTGTGCAATTTCTATTCTTCCCATTTATAAGTTTTGTTTTTGTGTCTTTTACTTTTAGTTTTGTACACCAGCATCAAACGTCTGAAAATACAATATTATATTATAACATTTTTCATAGCGGTTTAGATGGTACATTGATTTTGTAACATAAACTCAAATTAGGCGAACTATTCACATTTTTTTGCCACCAGGAAGTGCCGGGGTGATTTCTGCATAGTGCATGTTTAATGACAAGATGTCATACTAATTTAAGGTTTTCATCTAGTATAGTTCGCTGCACACTATTGAGGAAGCGGGTTTCCAGACCCATGTGTGTTTGACAACAGCTGATATTCAGAGACAGAGAAGGTGATGCACTGTATCAAAATGAACGAATGGTGGGAATCAATGAAATTGTTTATTAGATAACACATTCTAAGTATGGTTAAGCCTACTATGTTGATATGTGCTGCTTACTGCATTATTTTTGACTAAACAGTACGTTCAAAATAGCATGTAATATGATTAGTACACAGTGTGTAGTTTTAATAAGTAGTAGGCAAGACAGATGTGGCCACGGCCTCTGTGTCCTCAACAAAGTGACTCCATCCCCCATTTACATGACAGTAGACTGTGCATTGTATGAGATTACCATCCCAACTACACACAAAGAGATTATTCTCTACAGAATGAAAGTGTTAACTTTGTAACACAGAGCTAATCATCAAGTACATTATACCATACCAACAGTATGGATTTAACAAAAGCGTATGTGTTTTTCACAAAGTGCATACCTTTCATGAAGTGAGTGAATGTGCCCTTCGCAAGTACAGTATCCTCCAAACACTCTTATTAGAGTGAGTATAATTCTCCACAGAGTCCACTCTCCACACAGTAATTAACAATGCCCTTAGCACACTGAGTGTCCCCTTCAAAAAGAGAGTATCACAAAACCCTACAAAACAGTACCATATCCTATCCTTTAATAAATATC
Source organism: Oncorhynchus tshawytscha (assembly GCF_018296145.1). NCBI lineage: Eukaryota > Metazoa > Chordata > Actinopteri > Salmoniformes > Salmonidae > Oncorhynchus > Oncorhynchus tshawytscha. Next base: position 25,325,515 of record NC_056454.1, on the reverse strand, counting down.
CTGAACTCTAGTGTGAACTACAGAGCACCGGAGCGATCACGACTCTAAAGGTCAACGTGTAACGAGGTCATCTCTAATACCCTTTCAGAGGAGTACGTGGGAGTAAAGAGATGATAATAATGGTAATGACAACAACTGTGATGGCATTATTGATAAGGATGCTAGGGGATGTAAACAAAGCTAGGTTCCAATCCAAACGAGAGTGGGACTGAGTCCAAGATGTTTAGTGACTGAAAGGACCAGACCGCACATGCATGCTCTTGTGAATTCCATATTGCTTTAGGTGGTAGGCCGAATCTGAAGAATGTGAAGTTGATTGATCCCCATCGAGGGAAGAGCTGAGTTTTTGTATATGACAGTAAAACATTCTAATGACGACTATAACATTTGTTGGCACCTTCAATTGCCAAACTGCTAAGCTTGGAACCAATCAGAACTACCCTACATACCCCTCGTGATGAAGGCAGCCAATGGCCTGCTTCTATCTAAGATGTAAACACAGCCTTAACTATGAAGAGGTAACTCCATTGACCATTTGGCCAGTTTATTGAAAGCTAGCCAATGTTACAGTTTGAGTAGGCTAGCCAGCTACTGTAAATATCAATTTGCTTGCTCAGGACACTAGTGTTTCATTAGCATACAATTTGTTGTATAATTCCATTTTTGAATCATGTCTCAGCATGGTTATATGTCTCATGTCAAGTAACTAGCTGCAGGCATAAAGAAACATTCAATCATATAATTGGCGTAGAAACCCAAACAAAAGCATGTAGATGGAAATATGTGTATGTATGCTAGAATGGAGGATTAGAAACTACAGCTGCTTATCCGTATCAGGCGACACGGCATATCCTACACATATACTGTACCTTGAAATACAAAATTCACTAAAAACAGCTGGGCAAAATGTATACAATGTGCTCTGCAATAAGATGACCACAGTTTGATTTCTAAACCAGATGAGTCCTCAAATGTTAGCAGCTGCCCAATAGCATGGTGGGCATGTATAATGTTGGATGCATAGGAATATAAGGTATGGAGAATGATAAAGAGTCTGCAGAATTATAGAATGTTTGAGTTTCAAATACGAAATGTTCAGTGAATGTGATATATTCAGGTGGTTTAAAGAATAGGCTAACTTTCCTACTAACCTTCTAAAAGTTGACGGTGCCAAATTATTGTCAATCCATTATTCTACTACTGACTGAGTGTGACGTTTCCCATAATGTATGTTTCATGCATATACTGTATACTTAACAAAATGTGGAAAAAGTCTAGGGGTCTGAATACTTTCCGAATGCACTGTATAGAGAGAAGTGCCGTGGGTCGCAAAATCGTACAATGTTGTAGTCTATAAACTAGAGCTTTACCATCCAAAGTATTCAGGCCCCTTGACTTTTTCCACATTTTGTAACGTTACAGCCTTATTCTAAAATGTATTACATATTTTTTTTACTCATCAATCTACACACAATACCCCATAATGACAAAGCAAAAACAGGATTTTGGAATGTTTTTCAAACGTATTAAAAATTAAAAACAGAAATACCTTATTGACATAAGTATTCAGACCCTTTGCAATGAGGCTCAATATTGAGATCAGTTGAATCCTGTTTCCATTGATCATCCTTGAGATGTTTGTACAAATTGATTGGAGTCCACCTGTGGTGAATTCAATAGATTGGACATGACTTGGAAAGGCACACAACTGTCGATGTAAGGTCCCACAGATGACTTGGCACGTCAGAGCAAAAACCCACCCACGAGGTAAAAGGTATTGTCCATAGATTACAGAGAAAGGATGATGTCGAGGCAAAGATCTGTGGAAGGGTGCCAAAGAATTTCTGCAGCATTGAAGGTCCCCAAGAACACAGTGGCCTCCATCATTCTTAAATGGAAGAAGTTTGGAACCACCAAGACTCTTCCGAGAGCTGGCCAAACTGAGAAATCGGAGGAGAAGGGTCTTGGTCAGGGTGGTGAAGTTTGGAACCACCAAGGTCAGGGTGGTGACCAAGAACTCAATGGTCACTCTGACAGAGCTTCAGAGTTCCTCTGTGGAGATGGGATAACCTTCCAGAAGAACAACCATCTCTGCAGCACTCCACAAATCAGGCCTTTATGGTAGAGTGGCCAGACGGAAGCCAATCCTCAGTATAGGGAACATGACAGACTGCTTGGAGTGTGCAAAAAAGACACAAAAAAGGACCTTCAGACCATGAGAAACAAGATTCTCTGGTCTGATGAAACTAAGATTGAACTTTTTGGCCTGAATGCCAAGCGTCACGCCTGGAAGAAACCTGGCACCATCCCTACGGTGAAGCATGGTGGGGGCAGCATCATGCTGTGGGGATGTTTTTCAGCAGCAGGGATAGGGAGACTAATTAGGACAGAGGGAAAGATGAACGGTGCAAAGTACAGAGAAATCCTTGATGAAAACCTACCTGTTCCAGAGCGCTCAGGACCTCAGACTGGGGCAAAGGTTCACCTTCCAATAGGACAACGACCCTAAGTACACAGCGACGACCACACAAGAGTGGCTTCAGGACAAGTCTCTGAACGTCCTTGAGCGGCCCAGCCAGAGCTCGGACTTGAACCCATCGAACATCTCTGGAGAGACCTGAAAATAGCTGGCCAGCGACTCTCACCATCCAACCTGACAGAGCATGAGAGGATATGCAGATAAGAATGGGAGAAACTCCCCAAATACAGATGTGCCAAGCTTGTAGCGACATACCCAAGAAGACTCGAGGCTGTAATCGCTGCCGAAGGTGCTTCAACAAAGTACTGTGTAAAGGGACTGAATACTTATGTAAATTTGATATTACAAAAATGTCTAAAAAACGTTTTTTGCTTTTTCATTGTGGGGTATTGGGTATAGCTTGATCATATATTTTTTAATCCATTTTAAAATAAGGCTGTAACGTAGCAACATTTGGAAAAAGTCAAGGGGTCTGAATACTTTCCGAATGCACTGTATGCCAAAAGCCTGAGCCTCTGATATAGACAGTAGAACTGTCATCAACAAATGCTTCAATGTACATTTGTGTATCCAGGCCCAATAGGTATATCGAAAGAATTCCACCCTGGTCACTAACGTAGCCAACCGATGTAGAGATTGAGAAGTACCTTAGCGGAATACAATCTTCATATCGTGTGTTCCAGAGACGAGAACTCTACCATCTATGGCAAAAGCTTGGGCTCCTGACGGGGTCAAAATAATTCTCATCAGTGCATGTTACAACACTAAAAACCTAATCTGTTTTTCACCTCATCAAATTGATTCTATATTGAATTTAGGTTTCGAGATACTCTAAAATGCACTATGCAGTGTAGCCTCTACAGGATCGGTGTCCCTATATTATATTATGGCCTTTCTCTTGCATTAAAAAATTATGAAAAAACCAACAATTGAAAACGCATGTTTTTTGGTTTAATTATCTTTTACCAGATTGAATGAGTTATAATCTCCTACATGAATTTCACATTTCCACAAACTTCATAGTGTTTCCTTTCGAATGGTGTCAAGAATATTAGATTTGGGGGCCTCCCGGGTGGCGCAGTGGTCTAGTGCACTGCATCGCAGTGCTAGCTGTGCCACCAGAGACTCTGGGTTTGCGCCCAGGCTCTGTTGCAGTCGGCCGCAACCGGGAGATCCGTGGGGCGACGCACAATTGGCCTAGCGGGTTAGGGAGGGCTTGGCCAGTGAGAATATCCTTGTCTCATCGCGCACTAGCGACTCCTGTGGCGGGCCGGGCGCAGGAGGTCGCCAGGTGCATGGTGTTTCCTCAGACACACAACAAAAAAAAGATTATTAGATTTGCAGTTAGATTTGGGTATGTCATTTCAGGCGAAAATTTTAAAAAGGTCAGATCCTTAGGAGGGTAAAACAAAACCCACAAAGAAAAGACAACAGGCTTGTCCTATATATTTGTGTAGTCTTAAATTATTACTTGGAATAATGTTAACAAAATCTCCCTCTGACGAAACGGCGTGCTAGTGATGAAGCTATCTGTTCCTGCTAGCTAGCAACAGGTATAGTTGTTTCAGCTAGCTAGTTATTTTTCTATGGTTGCTACGTTATTTTACAGTTTGCATTAACTGTATCACGTTTCTATAAGTACATAGATTACAAATATTGAAAAAAGACTACCTGATAGCAGTTTCTTGGATATAAATCTCTCTCGAGCTGTCACTAGCTGTGTTTATGTACCTTAGGTACATACAGAGAATGTGAGCGGCCTCTCACCGGGTGAGAGGTGATCAGCAGAGATGGTAGCTGAATAGTACACAAGTGTCATGTCTGCCCCCGCTCCCCCTCTCTGGAGCTTGAGGTCGCCAGGCTGCTCATCATTACGCACACCTGTCACTATCGTTACATCCACCCGCGCTTCATCGGACTCACCTGGACTCCATCACGTCATTGATTGCCTCCCCTAAATCTGTCACTTCCTCAGTTTCATTCCCGTGTCTGCATTGATATTGTTTTGTTTCTCTTATCCAGACGGTGTTCTTGTTTCGTTTAATTTATATTTATTATTAAATCCTCACCCTGTACTTGCATCCCGTTTCCCAGCGTCTGTGGTTACGGAACCGTTACAGAATCAAGACACCGCAGTTGGAATATAAAAAAAATATGTTGGTGACGATGGGTCCGGGTGCCGCTGCTGAAACAACTGTGGTTGCTTCAACTGACTCGAGAAGCTCACAAGCCTCAGTTGGCTCGCCAGGCTCCCAAGCCATGCCTCAGCTGGCTTGTCGGGCTCCCGCACCTCAGCCGGCTCGTTGAGCTCCCACGCCTCACTCCAGCTCGTCGGGCTCCCACGCCTCAGCCAGCGCGTTTAGCTCTCTAGCCACAGCCGCCCTTTCAGGCTTGACCAGGTATGACGCCAGGTGGCGCCCCTAGAGGGGGTGGGTACTGTCACGTCTGCTCCCGCTCCCTCTTTCTTGCGCTCAAGGTCGCCAGGCTGCTCATCATCACGCACACCTGTCACCATCATTACGCGCACCCGCGCTTCATCAGACTCGCCTGGACTCCATCACGTCATTGATTGCCTCTCCTAAATCTGTCACTTCCTCAGTTTCATTCCCTTGTCTTTATTGGTGTTGTTTTGTTTCTCTTGTCCAGATACTGTTCTTGTTAAGTTTCATGTCTATTTATTATTAAATCCTCACCCTGTACTTGCTTCCCGATTCCCAGCATCTGTGGTTATAGAACCGTTACAACGAGTTTGATTGATTTACTTTTTAGTGCTTTGCAGCGTTTGCCTGTCCAGATAGTGAACATAAAAGTAAGTACTTTTTTTTAAATAGCAAGAATTGACATTGCCAACAAACATAAATGTGTTCAGAAAAAAATAACATGTAAAAAACAGCTCCTCCCTCACCAGAGACCGATCATCTCGAAAACTAAAGCAGATACGATTCTCTGGCCCACCGCCTACCTGTTGTGACGCATTTTCAGCACTGAGCTATTACCACATTAGCCATCACCATAGTTACAATCAGGTGCAGTTACAGTAACACAGAGAGGATTGAGTTAGACGGAGAGGATGATGATGGTGCTGTGTATGGATCACACAGAGAGTGTGGTGTACTGCGACTTAGACTTTCTATATTATTCTTCAGATGACTTTAAAGGTTCGGTTTGAGGCGTCCCTTTTATCTACCTTGAGGTCACCCATGCCTCCCCCATCTCTCCTTCCCCCATCCTCGGGTTAAGGGAATGATATGCATTCATCTGCTCGGGTGGGTGAGGCGGGCGAGAGAGAGAGCTGGATGCTGGGATGCTCATTTGCAAGGGAAATGTAGCCTTTATTAGTTAATGTCTGCCTCTTCGCCACAGGAGGCCCTCTAATTGCCGCCTGAGACATGCAGCAATTTCCACCCAATTTATTCCTGGCAGGCATGATGTGGAGCAGCCTAGTGGGGCCAGATAGGACCAGCTATTACTCTTAGCTATTAGGCCCTCACTGTACTGGACACACTGGCGTTAGCCCTCAGTGATTGGCGTTGAGAACAAAGACATCAGAGCAGAGTTGAGCAGCAGCTTCTGTTAATTATGACTCTGGAGAAAATGGAGGATGCACTTTACCGCTCTGATGTCTCTGTCAGGTGAGGTCTGTGTCATCCACAGGTTGTCTCACACACACATACTGGGCCAGGGGCTAGGTGTGGGCAGTAGTGGATGAAATGTCTAACTAAGTTGTTGCTATAGCTGTACTCTCTGACTCACTGCCATGCTCGTCTCCAAGGTGACCACTTGTCTACTGTACTATAGTCACAGACTTCAAATCTGTCACCTTGAGTATCACAACCAATGGCTGGGCAGTATCACATCAATAACACAATATTCAACATATAGTCATCTATACAAATAAGCAACAGCAATCAAGACCAATACCATAACATTTAAGCTGAAATTGTGTGACATGTGTGACAAAAATGGATAGAGGGGATGCTAAGCACATTCCATTACTTGAAAAAGAAATAGAGAGTACTTCTTTGCTTTAAATATTTTTCACTCACTTGATTCAAGAGGCTGACATTTTATCTCATTCATTGCGTCCTACTGTATGGTCCAAGCACTCCTCTGAGTGACGTGAGGTGAATGACAAGCGTGTCTCTTGGTGTGATGCTATCATATCCCCAGCCAGCCCATCCCAGTGCCTCTGTGTTATATTAACTGTTATTGAGCAGGGGGCCGCCGGCTGTTTAGACTGCTGCCACATCTAAAGTAATTGAGTCGTGGGATTGGGGAAAGTGCCCAGAAGAGTGTGTGTGTGTGTTTGTGTGTGTGTGTGTGTGCGTGCATGCGTACGTACGTATAATAGCTGTTTTGAGTGGCATGACTAAGGTAATTGAGTCGTAGGTAGATAAAGTGAACTTGCCAGCTGTCAATCTCTTATATACTGCACCCAACACAATGTCAGTATCCTATAACCCATGACAAACATGTGTGTGTTGTGCATTTATGCGCTTGAGCATGCATGCATGCATGCAAATGCATGCGTGCGTGTGCAAGCCTGCGCATACTTCTGTGGGATTGGGTGTGTCCTCAAATGCATTTATGTTGTATTGTTGGCTTATTCATGCTAATTACTTTTCTTTGCCTAACAGTAGGGGCTGTCTTGAATATATGCTTGGTGAAGATATGCTTGGATCCAGCTGTACTCTACTCTTGATGCCAAGAGTAGAGTACAGCTGGCAATCTTGATGCCAATCGGGCAGAAATACACAGCAAGCAGCTAAGCTCTTCCCACGAGTCCATTTCAGTAAACAATCTAGACATGAGACTGTCTTTCAGTCCTGTGGATAAAGGACTTCCAATAGGGTAATGTCGACATGAACAGATACACCTTTTCCAGGAAGTTAATGTTGCTGTGAACACTGATCTTTGACCCTCTAGCTGTCATCCTGGAGTGACAGCTCTGGACCTCTGGTGACCCCACCTCCTAGACACAGCTGGGGCCTATAGAGTGTGAACGACAGCAGGGAATCTTGTTGACAGGGGTGATTGTCTGTCTCTCTATGATTGACTTCTATGACTATATGGTATCATGCTCTTCACACACCTCAGTATCAAAAATGTCACTTGTTACTTACTGAACATGTACTTTGATGCACATATTTAATGTACCTGTTTTATTCATTTACTCAATACTATACCTTAAATCTCTCTCTTTCTATCTCACATTCTATTCAATTTGTCTTACAAGACCCGGAGAAAACCGACTCTCCTTCTCAAGGATTCTGTTGTGAGTTAACATCTGTGAATCAGATAATCGGATAAATCAAGTTGAAGGACTGCGGAGCAGAGTGGTCAAGAGCTGTGTCTCAGTCTCTACACATCATCTGTCTGTCTGTCTGTCTGTCTGTCTGTCTGTCTGTCTGTCTGTCTGTCTGTCTGTCTGTCTGTCTGTCTGTCTGTCTGTCTGTCTGTCTGTCTGTCTGTCTGTCTGTCTGTCTGTCTGTCTGTCTGTCTGTCTGTCTGTCTGTCTGTCTGTCTGTCTGTCTGTCTGTCTGTCTGTCTGTCTGTCTGTCTGTGTCTGTTCCTTCCTAGCAAGGTCCTCCTGCGGAGGAGGACAAGTTAGTGGCATTAAACACACCAGAACCCTATGTGTTTGTTTTTTTGGGGAAACAAAATGCTGAATGGTTGTTTTATTGTAAGTCCTGCTTTTATTGTTACATACATTCAACTGTAGAACAATAGCCTATTTATGTGTTTGGTTTATTGAGCTCTCTGTGGCTAACCTAAACCTCTGTATCAAAGCAGCAGAGTCACTCTTGCTAGTGTTCTTGTTGATCATGTCACGCCCTGACCTTAGTTCCTTTTTAAGTTTCTATTTTGGTTTGGTCGGGGCGTGAGTTGGGGTGGGCATTCTATGTTGTTTTTCTATGTTTTCTATGTGTTTGGCCTGGTATGGTCTGATGAAGATCAGCAGAATATGGGGTGAGATGTGTATGCTGTGGAGATGCAGTTTATTCTTCCGTAGCTCTGCCTTTCATTACATAGTCACTGGGGTGGGAGTTGAGAGATGGAGCAATTGATGTCAGCAGTAAACAACACTGTGCTGTTTCTCATCCATCACCATCATTTTAAATAATTATGTTGGATAGAAATTGATACCCTGTGTATGACACTGCTGATTGTGTACTCAAATTCGTGCTGACATAACCATGTAGTTGCATGTTTGTTTTTGTTTGTACAGTATATGTCGTTAGATACACACACACACACCACGACCCTATTGAATTTCCTCAGTGTCACTGTTTTTGTGGTGGATTGAGAATTAAGTGGTCATAATGTACAGTACCAGTAAAAGGTTTGGACACACCTACTCATTCAAGGGTTTTTCTTTAAAAAAAAACTATTTTCTACATTGTAGAATAATAGTGAAGACGTCAAACTATGCAATTACACATATGGAATCATGTAGTAATCAAAAAAGGGTTAAACAAATTCTTCAAAGTAGCCACCCATTGCACACTTGGCATTCTCTCAACCAGCTTCATGAGGAATGATTTTCCAACAGTCTTGAAGGAGTTCCCACATATGCTGTTCACTTTTTGTCTGCTTTCCTTCACTCTGCAGTTCAACCCATCCCAAACCATCTCAATTGGGTTGAGGTCGGGTGATTGTGGAGGCCAAGTCATCTGATGCAGCACACCATCACTCCCCTTCTGGTCAAATAGCCCTTAGACAGCCTGGTGGTGTGTTTTGGGTCATTGTCCTGTTGATAAACAAATGATAGTCTGACTAAGTGTAAACCAGATGGGATGGCGAATCGCTGCAGAATGCTGTGGTTGCCATGCTGGTTAAGTGTGCCTTGAATTCTAAATAAATCACAGACAGTGTCACCAGCAAAGCACCCCAACACCATCACACCTCTTCCTCCATGCTTCACAATGGGATCCACACATGTGGAGATCATCCGTTCACCTACTCTGCGTCTCACAAAGACACTGCAGTTGGAACCAAAAATCTCATATTTGGACTCATCATACCAAAGGACAGATTTCCACCAGTCTAGGTAACAATCTGTCATTCTGCCCCTCAACAATGCAGTTAACCCACTGTTCCTAGGCCGTCATTGTAAATAAGAAATTCTTCTTAAACTGACTTGCCTAGTTAAATAAAGGTTGAATATTTATTTTCATAAAAAATGTCCATTGCTTGTGTTTCTTGGCCCAAGCAAGTCTCTTCTTCTTATTGGTGTCCTTTAGTAGGTTTTTTTTGCAGTAATTCGACCATGCAAGCTCCTCTGAACAGTTGACGTTGAGACATGTCTGTTACTTGAACTCTGTGAAGCATTTATTTGGGTAGCAATCTGACATGCAGTTAACTCTAATGAACGTATCCTCTGCAGCAGAAGTAAGTCTGGGTCTTCCTTTCCTGTGGTGGTCCTCATGAGAGCCAGTTTCATCATAGCACTTGATGTTTTTTTGTGAATGCACTTGAAGAAACATTCAAAGTTCTTGAGATTTTCCACCTAATAATGGACTATCATTATTCTTTGCTTATTTGAGCTGTTCTTGTCATAATATGGACTTGGTCTTTTACCAAATAGGGCTATATTCTGTATACTACTCCTACTTTGTCACAACACAACTCAAATGTGTTAAGAAGGACAGAAATTCCACAATTTAACTTTTGACAAGGCACACATGTTAATTGAAATGCATTCAAGGTGACTACCTCATGAAGCTGATTGAGAGAATGTCAAGCGTGTACAAAGCTGTTGTCAAGGCAAAGGCCGTCTACTTTGAAGAATCTCAAATATAAAATATATTTTAAATTGTTTAACACTTTTTTGGTTACTACATGATTCTATATGTGTTATTTCATCGTTTTGATGTCTTCACTATTTTTCTACAATGTAGAAAATAGTACAAATAAAGAAAAACCCTGCAATGAGTAGGTGTGTTCAAACTTTTGACTGTATCCTGTCCTATCATGAGATATTCTGACAACGTTTTAGTGCTGACACATTCTTTTAAAAATATTTTCAACTTCCACGGGGGTCCCATGATTCTGCTTTATCACCATCAGTCACTAGCTATTTTAATTGTTTCTCAGCCTTGCAGTTGATAGCACTACTGATTTTCTACAATGTTTTATGAAAAGAATAACAGAACAGAGGTTTTCACTTACTTTGCCATAATTTAGAGGTTTTGCATTTTTCTAAATACATGGCTGCTCATTTGTTCTTCTTATGCCTGTTGCAATGGACCATGGATTACTGTGAGACGCTCCAGTTTTGCATCACTCAGTGGGCCTTGGCCAGCAAAAGCCACATTCACACATTACCATCTAGTGGAAACCAGTGGAACTACATCTGTTTTTTTGCAAGTTTAAGTTAATGTGGAACCTTGTTCTTTGTTTGCCACGTTCTACACGGAATTTATCAAAGTGACATGAGTGAAGAAACACTATACAGCAAGTAGCTAGCTACATAACTGCATTGGGTTGTCTGCCGGGTTGTTTATTTATAGCCGCTCATATCTGAATGTACATTTTGTGTGAGCTTCTGGACCGAATGACATTGACTGCGTTTACTGTGCAATTTGTTTACCTCGCTGCATGCAGTTGAATCGAAAAATTATGAGAGAGAGGTAAGTGTGTAGCTCGCTAGCTATACGTGCCAAATTGTTGCTAGGTTGTTAGCCAACAACAAGATGGCTAATTATGTGGCTAGCTAACTGGCATTTTCCACTGTGAATTGCAAATCGTAGTTTACACAGAGATGAGCTGCATGCTTGCTTGCTTGCTAGCCAAAGTAATGTAGCATTTCGGTGCATACACATTTGCAAACTTGTCAACTTGGTGACTTTTACATAGTTAATATTAGCTAGCTAACGCGTTAGCTAATGTTTCTGCATGCACTGCCTGGTTACCACTAGCCGCCCCTTTTCAAGTTAATTTACAGTGTAATAAATACTTAACTAAATGTTCAAATAGTCTTTGTTGTTGACAACTACATGTCATGAATTGTTTATATTGACAACTTGTCTGTCAATGATGATGTTGACAAGGCTGCATTCCTTATTTGATCCTTTTGGCATGTCATGCCTCGAGTGTTTTCAGCTCTAAAACACCATCTCTTATATGACATGGAGGGAATTTATCAGCAGATCTGTGTTCTATTACAATTATTTATTCAGATGTGCATTAGAACCAACCACACCATATTGTGTATGGTGAAAGACCTGTCTCATATTTGCCAACCAATTCACAGTGGTGCTGATTCGCAGTAGCAACCAGGTTTTGTGTAACTGAGGCGCGTTTGGTTCTAATCCGGTTAATGGCCTGGCAGATTAAGGCCAAACATTGGAATGATGCGGGGAAAGTACTCTCTGCTCTCATAGAGTCCAATGTTAATGACCCAAGGGTGAAAAGCCGTCAGCCTAATTCTCCAGTTTAACCTCCACTGAGACTGGCATTGTTCCAAAGACACGCATGCTTTAACATTGAGGCCAGGCAGCAAATCGGCTGATTGATAGTGTCATTTTTTGTGTGTGTTTGGGTCCACTGGTGTCTCTCATCTCTAAGGTTTACATGATTTATTTAACGACCTTGTTACCACCTGTGGTAGGCTGACTGAGCTGTAAATTGTGAGAGGTGAAGAACCTCAAGTGGTGTCGTCTAGTGCAGTGCATGAGTCACGGCTTTCACTTTCTTCTCCCCCACTCCTCTTTCCCCCAATCCACTTCCTCCTCTCTCTCTGCACAGGGTGTGTGTGGTGGTGTGATCCTGTGTGTCTTCTCTGTGCCATGGAGAAGCCGTGGAGGCTGTGGGGCTCAGTGGAGCGCTGTGCCCTGGCCTTGGCCTCCTGGTCCTGGGGTGCCTGTCGCATCTCCCTCCTGGCCCTTATCCTCACCTTCCACCTCTATGGAGGCTTCTTCCTCCTGGCTCTCATCCTGGCCTCGGTGGCTGGCATCCTTTACAAGTTCCAGGATGTGCTGCTCTACTTCCCCGACCAGCCCTCCTCCTCCCGTCTGTACGTGCCCATGCCCACAGGCATCCCCCATGAGAACGTCTACATCCACACCAAGGACGGCGTGCGCCTCAATCTTATCTTGCTCCGCTACACTGGTGGAGACAGCCTGGGCAACCCTGGGGTCGCCCCTGGCAATGCATCTAACCCCTGTTCCACAGCCCCACCCACCATTCTCTATTTCCACGGCAATGCGGGCAACATCGGGCACCGGGTGCCCAACGCGCTCCTGATGCTGGTGAACCTGAAGGCCAACGTGGTGCTGGTGGACTACCGGGGGTATGGGAAGAGCGAAGGTGAGCCCAGTGAGGATGGCCTGTACCTGGACGCCCAGGCCACACTGGACTACGTGATGACCCGGCCCGACCTAGACAAGACCAAGGTGATGCTGTTCGGCCGCTCTCTGGGGGGGGCGGTGGCAGTACGCCTGGCCTCGGCCAACCCTCACCGCGTGGCGGCCATCGTGGTGGAGAACACCTTCCTCAGCATCCCCCACATGGCCGCCACACTCTTCTCCTTCTTGCCCATGAGGCTGCTGCCCTTATTGTGCTACCGGAACCAGTTCTTGTCCTACAGACAGGTGGCGCTGTGCCGGATGCCCTCGCTGTTCGTGTCAGGCCTGTCAGACCAGCTCATCCCACCCGTCATGATGAAGCAGCTGTACGAGCTGTCGCCGGCGCGGACTAAACGGCTGGCCATCTTCCCAGAGGGCACACACAACGACACATGGCAGTGCCAGGGCTACTTCGCCGCTCTCGAGCAGTTTGTCAAGGACCTGATGAAGAGCCATGCCCACGAGGAGAGAGTCCAGTCCACGGCCAGCGTCACCATAATCTAGTCTAGTGGGGAGGGAGGAAGACTGTCTGGTCTAGAGAAAACCCTGCATTCCATACTCCCTGTACAGTTGTGTAGATCGGAAATGATTGAATAAGTTTAATAAGCAAAATGGAAAAGCTAGGGCAAGGTGCAGCCAACCACTACCATATTGCTTATACCTGTCCAGTTCTTTATGATCTACTTTAAGTACCTATGGTGGGCTATGGGTTGTTCCTGGACCAGGTCATGGAGTTAGTGTGATGGTAGGATACAGGAGAGTGGGTATTACTCCTCCATTTGAATGAACAGGAGTAACTAAACTGGGCTCAACTACTAGGGTCAGGTTAGAGAGAATGTACATTTCTATGTTTTTTGGGAGGTTTGGTTTTTACTATCTTATTCTGTTGGTGTAATTGTACCAGATCAAACAATTGGGGAGTATATTTGGGGGGGGACAGTGTTTTTGATGTGGGGGGATGATTAACATGGAAATGCTTTTGTGTTTGAACTATGACTGCATGGGTGAATATGTACTTGTTATGGCCTTCTTTGAATGGCTTACACACACCATACACACAACCATTTTCATACTGTCAGACACAACACAATCACAGGTTTTTACAAAGAACATAACAGAATTTCAGTAAATCAATAAAAATGTTTGATTAGCATAATAGCATTTCAGTAACTCAATAAGAAATGTTTGACAAATATGATAGCTTTTCACGAATTCAATAAAAGTCTTGTCTGTTGTAATGACGCAAGACCCAAGATCTTGGCTTTTTTTATTATATAATCTATGCTATTTCAGGACTCGCTGTTTTAAAGTTAAATGTGTGAGGATCTTTAAAGGCTTCATAATATAAAATCATGTTCATATCAGTCAATAGATTACCATGTGGGCTGTACCATATTGGTTCTCTGTAGACTGTGTGGCACATTGAAAAGCTGCATGTTTCACTACCAAACTATTTTTGTTAGACATCCCTTGATTATATTCCTTTTTTGCAAAGGTCCCGTTCTTATGTTCTCTGACAACAAATATAAACTCAGATGTGGCCGGAACTGTTTGTCAACTCTTTGCATAGTTTACACATGACCCTTTATCTTGGTCGGCCACACCAGGGCTTTCAGTTGGATGTGAACTTCAGGTCATGACGTGAGCTGTGTCTGTCTGTAAAATACACATCTATCTGCAATGTTCTGCACACTATTAAAAATCTAAGTGCACTCTCCCAAATACCATGGCCTGAAAAAACACCTGGCTCTACTTTATACTTCCTGTGAGCCAGGTACACACAGGCTCTGGTTAGATAGTGTGTGTGTGTTGGGTGTGTAATGATTGAATTCTGATCCCTGTGTTATTGCCTTGAGACTTGAGTGGGACTAAGTTGTATTATTATTTGTGTTAATCTATTCTCAACATAATTGTTCCTTCAAGTAGGCTAGTGTCTCATCTCACCCTATGGCTCTTGTGGAGAAATGGCTTTATCCTCTTGGAGTGCTTTTCACAAGCTAATTAACCTTTCCTGCATGTCTCCCAGGGACTGAAGGTGAGCTAGACCAGTGTTTCCCAACTGTGGTCCTTGAGTACCCCCAACAGTACACATTTGTGTTGTAGCCTTGGAAAACACTGCTCATTGAGGGCTTGTTGACAAGTTGATTCAGGTGTGCTTGCGAGCTAGACAAAAATAAACTCTTACTGTGCTGGGTCCTGTTCATTTGGCACCAAACAAAAGGAAACGTAATGAAACATGTCCAAAAAGAAACGCTAATGTTTAGTTGTCCGTTGTAAAATGTTTTGCTACGGTGTGCTCTAATGAATATGACCCTGCTCTCAGTCTCAGTGCAGCATGCTGCAGTGCAGTTTTACAGTATTGAAGCCATTCTGACACAACCAACAGAGACACTCAGCATCAGCAGACATGTTGGCTCTAGAGTCTAAATTCAGACTAAACTCTCCATCACAGTGAGATGAAACTGTCTCAGTGTTGGTGACGTTTCTGGTTTTAACTGTTTTAACTTTTATATAGGGCACTTATTTTACAATATATAGGCAATTACATACTGAATGTGCAGTCAGTGTGGATGTGAGTTGACCAGTGTGCTTTACATGAAGACAAACTCTGTACAGTATGAGATCCCCAGCATTATATAGCGTTATGTGGGACGTTTTGTAACCCAACAAGGGGTGCATGCTTTGTCTGCAGTGGTTGGCTTGTGTGTGTATGATGGACAAACACTTTACTGAGTCTGTGTTGATGCATTTGTGTTTATAGACCTTATAGTACCAGTCTACCCTCTCTGAGAGTAGACTGCCAAAATATTTCAATGGCAGGAACTGACTGGCTTGCTGCCATATCAAAGTGTGTGTGAGTGGAGTGTGTTGCTGTGCTGTCACAATCAGACCCTGTCAGTTACACACACCACTACCTGTAGACAATGACCTGGCAATGTGCCATAAACAGTGGGAGTCAATACCCATTTAATTTAAATTACTGTAAGATAACTTGGACATAGTTCGACATTCTAAGTGCAATGCAATTTCTGAATTGACTGGAATTGGCCCAGACTCCCACCAAAGTTGTTGATCGAGTTGATAGGTGTGGGACTTTTTTTCAAAAACTTTGCTGATAGAATCTTTGGCCCTGCCTGATTACCAACCACCGACGAGGTCCCATTGTGAAATCATTTAAAATCGAACTGAATGTTTTGTCTCAAAGCAATTGCTATTCTACATGTTCGCACTGGCATTGTGTAAAATAGCCTTTGTACAGTTATCTGATTATTAATGCTTCTCAGAATGGTGTGGAAGCTGACAATATGCAGAAGAGAAGGATGCATGGGTATTATTGATGTACTGAAGTGTTCATATGTTGACATACTGATATGTTGAAGCACTAAATGCATGATGATGGTGATGAATGTTCACTCTTCTCTGAACCGGAGGCTTATGGGTATTGTAGTTGAGCGCTCTGTACCTTTTCATTAACTGAATTTGTAATGTTCATCCATTCAGTTTAGGAAAACAACCATTGCACTCATTTCCCTACTCTAGTGTTGTTTTAATATTCATTCTTCTTTTCTAAGTACACAATCTCACTTTCTATTCTCTGTACAGTAACATGCAATAACTGAATAAACCCAAGATTCTGCTAAACTGTCTGTGTAATGTTTAGACAAGTGTTTTTGTCTGTAAAATGTCTGGTTCCACATTCCCTGAAAGAAGTTGGCTGCAAATACTTTTTGGTAATGCAGTTTAGTTTTGCTATGCAGGTTTTTAAGAAGCAAGGGTGACTTCTGCACTTCCTTTTTTACTGAGCCATCTAAGAGTCATCATATTTGTACCCTTTCCTCTTCCACGCCACATTGTGTGTTTTGACACGTTTTAAAGCTTTGCATATCAGCTGTGACTTTAATCTGGATCAGATGTCTCACACCTGCTGTGCCCTCTCAGACTAATGTGGATGGAGCAAGCAGAGTTTGTCGTTTAGAGTGGGGAGGCTGGACGGCGCGTAGACTGGTAAAAAGTGAGGGCGAGTGGTTTGTCTGGGCCGTCATCAGAGCAGGAAGTTCTGAGTGTGGTTAATCAAGCGGAACAGAGGAGTGAAGCTGCTGTTCTACCCTTCCTTATACAACATTACAGTACAGGGTGCAGACACTGAGACAGGAGAGAAGGTAAGACCGGAGAGAGAGTAACATTAACTAAAGGCTAAAGATCCAGCATTACTAACCCAAGAGGAGACCCCCAAACCCCCTCCCTCCTTTTGTTTTTACATTGCTGCTACTCACTGTTTATCTATGCGTAGTCACTTTACAAATTACCTCGACTAACCTGTACCCCCGCACATTGACACGGTAGTGGTACCACCTGTATATAGCCTCGTTATTGTTAGGTAATTTTCTAGTTACTTTTTAAAATTTGATTTTATACTTTAGTTTATTTAGTAAATATTTTTTCACTATTTCTTCAACTGGTTAAGGGCTTGTAAGTAATTATTTCACGTAAGGTCTACATCTGTTATATTCGGCACATGTGATAAATAAATGGTGATTTGATTCAGAAGGCAGGTCATGCAGCCTGTTTGACTACAGAGGAGGCTGTCTGGGCCCTGTGATGGCATCTGCAGGTCCAAATCCCGAGGGTGGTAGACCTGCTTCCAGGCAGGAGTCTGGGGGTCGGAGGCTGTCCTGGCTGGTTCTGCTGCTGACTCTGGCAGCGTTCACCTCCTCGTCTCTCTCTGCTCTGTCTCTGTACCACCTGCTGGCCCTTAGGGCCGAAGTTGAGGAGCTCCGGTCAGAGGTCTTCCGTAGGAGAGAGGAGCAACAAGAGGCTAGGCATGGAGAGGTAAGACGTTTACACATTCATATCTGATGCTGTAATATACATACATACTGTAACGGTTCTCTTGTGGTGAAGGAGAGTCGGACCAAAATGCTGCGTGTAGATTGCGATCCATGTTTAATAAACAAACGTAAAACACGAATCAATACAAACACTACAAAAACAAAGAACGTGGAAACGTAACGAAAACCGAAACAGCCCTATCTGGTGCAAACACAGAGACAGGAACAGTCACCCAACAAACACACAGTGAAACCCAGGCTACCTAAATATGGTTCCCAATCAGAGACAATGACTAACACCTGCCTCTGATTGAGAACCATATCAGGCCAGACATAGAAATAGACAAACTAGACAATGAAACAGAATGCCCACTCAGCTCACACCCTGACCAACCAAAACATAGAAATATACAAAGTAAACTATGGTCAGGGTGTGACAGTACCCCCCCCCAAGGTGCGGACTCCGGCCGCAAAACCTGAACCTATAGGGGAGGGTCTGGGTGGGCATCTGTCCGCGGTGGCGGCTCTGGTGCTGGACGTGGCCCCCACTTCACCGTGCTTCCCCCTTGTCTGTGACCTCCTAGCCACGGCAACCCTACTTAATAACACGGGACAGAGGGGCAGCTCGGGACAGAGGGGCAGAGGGGCAGCTCAGGGACAACAAAGGGGCTCTTCAGACTCTGACAGCACAGGAGAGGAGGAAGGCTCTGGCAGATCCTGGCTGACTGGCGGATCTGGAAGAGTCTGGCTGACTGGCCTATCTGGAAGAGTCTGGCTGACTGGCGGATCTGGAAGAGTCTGGCTGACCTGGAAGAGTCTGGCTGACTGGCGGATCTGGAAGAGTCTGGCTGACTGGCGGATCTGGAAGAGTCTGGCTGACTGGCGGATCTGGAAGAGTCTGGCTGACTGGACTGGCGGATCTGGAAGAGTCTGGCTGACTGGCGGATCTGGAAGAGTCTGGCTGACTGGCGGATCTGGAAGAGTCTGGCGGATCTGGAAGAGTCTGGCTGACTGGCGGATCTGGAAGAGTCTGGCTGACCCTGGCAGACTGAAAGATCTGGCTGCTCCATGCTGACTGGTGGCTCTGGCTGCTCCACGCTGACTGGCGGCTCTGGCGGCTTCTTAGACTGGCAGCTCTGGCGGCTCTGTGCAGACTGGCAGCTCCTCGCAGACTGGCAGCTCCTCGCAGACTGGCAGCTCCTCGCAGACTGGCTGCTCCTCGCAGACTGGCTGCTCTGGCTGCTCCATGCAGACTGGCAGCTCTGGCTGCTCCATGCAGACTGGCAGCTCTGGCTGCTCCATGCAGACTGGCAGCTCTGGCTGCTCCATGCAGACTGGCAGCTCTGGCTGCTCCATGCAGGCTGGCAGCTCTGGCTGCTCCATGCAGGCTGGCAGCTCTGGCTGCTCCATGCAGGCTGGCAGCTCTGGCTGCTCCATGCAGGCTGGCAGCTCTGGCTGCTCCATGCAGGCTGGCAGCTCTGGCTGCTCCATGCAGGCTGGCAGCTCTGGCTGCGCTGAACAGGCAGGAGACTCCAGCAGCGCTGTAGAGGAGGAATGCTCTGGCAGCGCTGAACAGGCGGGAGACTCCGGCTGCGCTGGAGATGAGGAAAGCTCTGACAGCGCTAGATAGGCGGGAGACTCCGGCAGCGCTGGAGAGGCGAGACGCACTGTAGGCCTGATGCGTGGTGCTGGCACTGGTGGTACTGGACCGAGAACACGCACAGGAAGCCTGGTGCGGGGAGCTGCTACCGGAGGGCTGGGGTGTGGAGGTGGTACTGGATAGACCGGACCGTGCAGGCGCACTGGAGCTCTTGAGCACCGAGCCTGCCCAACCTTACCTGGTTGAATACTCCCGGTCGCTCTACCAGTGCAGCGAGGTGGAATAGCCCGCACTGGGCTATGTAGGCGAACCGGGGACACCGTGCGCAAGGCTGGTGCCATGTAAGCCGGCCCAAGGAGACGCACTGGGGACCAGATGCGTAGAGCCGGCTTCATGGCATTTGGCTCGACGCTCAATCTAGCCCGGCACCGGGCTATGCACCCGCACTGGGGACACCGTGCGCACCAATAACACGGTGCCTGCCCGGTCTCTCTAGCCCCGGTAAGCACAGGGAGTTTGCGCAGGTCTCCTATCTGGCGTAACCCTACTCCCTGTGAGCCCCTCCCCCAATACATTTTTGGGGCTGACTCCCGGGCTTCCTTGCCAACCGTGTTCCCTCATATCGCCGGCTCCTCCGGCTGCCTCTGCTCTCCTCGCTGCCTCCACCTGTTCCCATGGAAGGCGATCCCTTCCCGCCAGGATCTCCTCCCATGTGTAGCAACCCTTGCCATCCAATATATCGTCCCATGTCCAATCCTCATTGTGCCGCTGTTGCTGTTGCCTGGGAATTGATGTCACGCCACTTTAAACAATGCTACCTTATATAATGCGTGGTCCTGTTGTGGTGGGTGATTCTGTAACGGTTCTCTTGTGGTGAAGGAGAGTCGGACCAAAATGCGGCGTGTAGATTGCGATCCATGTTTAATAAACAAACGTAAAACACGAATCAATACAAACACTACAAAAACAAATAACGTAACGAAAACCGAAACAGCCCTATCTGGTGCAAACACAGAGACAGGAACAGTCACCCAATAAACACACAGTGAAACCCAGGCTACCTAAATATGGTTCCCAATCAGAGACAATGACTAACACCTGCCTCTGATTGAGAACCATATCAGGCCAGACATAGAAATTGACAAACTAGACAATGAAACATAGAATGCCCACTCAGCTCACACCCTGACCAACCAAAACATAGAAATATACAAAGTAAACTATGGTCAGGGTGTGACACATACATAATATACAGTTGAAGTCGGAGGTTTACATACACTTAGGTTGGAGTCTTTAACTAGTTTTTCAACCATTCCACAAATGTATTTTTAACAAACTATAGTTTTGGCAAGTCGGTTAGGACATCTACTTTGTTCATGACACAAGTCATTTTTCCAACAATTGTTTACAGACAGATTATTTCACTTATAATTCACTGTAATAAATCAGCCAAGACCTCAAACACACCTGACTCCAATAATCAACTAATCATGATCTTCAGTTAAAAATGCAATTAGTTTAAATCAGCTGTGTTTGCTGGGGATGGGGAGAGTGTGACATCAATCAGGCCCCCGAGGACTGGAATTGCCCTGGCCTGGGTGTTGTGGATGATTACAAGCATCTACCTCTGGTTCCAAATGTTGCATGTTCGAATCCAGTGCTAGAGAGTTGTTTTTGATCATTTTGTTTTCAGCTTATCCCAAACCTTAACCCTAATCATTCAGAGTTCATGCCTAACCGTAAGAATTCTGAGTTAATGCCTAAACTTAACCTTGGAACGATACAGAGAAGTATCCGAACATTTAGAAATGTGACTTTGGAGAAACATGGATTAATGTCTTCTGACATGAGACTGTGAGAGCTTGTTGCAATTTGTGAAGGGAGTTCCTCCCTCACTGCTTTTGCTTGTTTATGTCACACGACGATAGTTCTGCAGTTAATCAAACTCCCTCATTGTAAGACATGTCACTTATTATCAGAGAACCCGGGTTACGAAAGTAACTTTCAGTTTCTGATGCATTACCCAGACACTGCAGCAGATGAGCAGCAGAGCCAGAAGAAGCAGCCCAGACCATCCACACCCCCCTGACCCCCAGCCTGGGCTGTCTTTCGTCAGGAAGAGGAGTGTGGGCACAGGAACTGAGAACTCTGGCAAGACTAACAATGCTATTCAGTGGGACTGTTTGTGTCTTTTTGACATGTTAAAGTGGGTCATATAGCAAGTTAGAAAAAAGGAAAACATGCACATCAAACTTCTCTGCTGCAGGACAGAAGAACGTATCAAAGAAAAAAAGTAATGTCCGCAACTCTGGTATGATCCCATGGTGGTTTAACCTGACGCAGATTCACCTCGTAGCAAAACGTTGTCTCATTGTGCGTTTGATTAAATCACCATGGGAGCATACTAGAGTTGTGGACATTACTTTTCTCTCATATAACACTTTGTCGGTGTCAATGCTGTGCTATTTTTAGCTCATATTCTGTGAAACGGGTCTGTTGTTTGAACATTTGAACCCTGAACTGAGTTATTTCTGGCAAGCTGCAAAGTTTCATGTTTATAATCTTGCGCACTCTCTCGCTCACTCTCCTCTCCCCTCTCTCTGACTAGAAATAACTCATCTTGTACATGGTGAGGTTATTGAATCAATGAAAAACTGTTCCTCTGTCCTCCCCTTCCGCTAGTGTCTCAGCCTTGTCTACAGATGCTAGCAGATAGCAACAGGAAAACATTCCAGAAAGGTACTGAACCTGGAAATGTCAGACACCTTCTTCTTTTTTACAAGAAATACTTAAGTTGATTGAAGGACGTACAGTCTGAGGCTAGGTAGTTCAGCATGTTTAGATTGACTGATGCATGGTGTGTGTGTTCTGGTGTTGTGCAGAGTTTGCGCTGGAGCCTTACACAGGGATCCCCTGGCAGGCGGGGCTTAGAAGAGGCTCCGCCCTGGAGGCAGAGAGCGACAGCATCCTGGTCAGAGAGGAGGGATACTACTTTGTCTACAGTCAGGTGAGAGCCAGACTCCTTCAGGTGGAAAATAGGTGTATCACATAGACTGCTCACAAGTCCTAACTCTCCCCCTATCCAGGTGTACTTCAATAGTGTTCACAATGGCTCAAAAACCCAACAGTAACTATCACCCCTCCCCCATGCAGGTGTACTACATGGATACGACCTTTGCCATGGGTCATGTGGTGATCAGGAAGAAGAGGAACGTGGTGGGAGATGAAGCTCAGCATGTCACATTGTTCCGCTGTATCCAGAACATGAACCCTATCTACCCATACAACACCTGTTACACAGGGGGTGAGTCTGTCTTTGTGGGTGCGTGCACATTTGTGTGTGTGCATGCGTGTGTTTGTGTGCTGTTTCTGAGTGTGTTAACTGTGTTCTCTATAGGTATAGTGAAGCTGGAGGTCGGGGACAGTGTGGAGCTGTTGATCCCTCGCTCTACAGCCAAAGTTTCTCTGGATGGAGACTCCACTTTCCTGGGCGCTGTCAGACTGGCCTGACCCTGACCAGGGGAGTTGGACTGGGGGGACTAGGAGATACAATTGCCATCATGTGGAAATGGACACTGCTGGTACTAGAAGTTTTGATCTGGTAGATACTGGTGGTGGTGTACAATAATTATTTTAAATGAACTATGGCTTCTGGGTCTGATAGCTACATTATCTATTCTACTATGATGCCATCTGCTTTACAGAGTGACTGAGGGACGGACGGACAGACTCAGAATCATGGCCTATTACTGGAGAGCCTGGCTCATGATGATGATGATGATGACAGCAGTGTCAGCCTCTGTCACTGTGTGTGATCTGAAATGTTTGATGCTTATACTGGCAGGGGTCTCACCATTCACTCATAAACTTCTTAAATGTTATGATCATATACAATACACACAGTCAAGACACAGTCCCAGCCATGAATACACAGCCCCAGCCATGAATACACAGCCCCAGCCATGACTACACTTTGATGCCTTGATGATCATTTTGACCACCTGCATACTAGTAAAATAGACCCTGTTGTATTTCATGGTGTTGTATCCTGTCTATGACAATGTTATTGAATGGTGCAGAGTGAGTTGTCATCATTCTACCAGAAGGGAGCAGCAGCACTCAATTAATTGGTTTCCCAAGCAGCACCTGACCATGTATTACAATAAATGCAGTTAATCACTATGGCTGGTGGTAATGATAGTGATATTATCCCATCCTGAGAGGGGGTTTGTTGTACACCTTGTGACCACCAGAGGGAAACCTTCCCACAGGAAACAGCACTGTAGCACAGTACAGTCCTGGTGCTTCTATGGTGATTCTCCCTCAGATTTAGTGTTTAATAGTCACATGTACAGGGTTGCAGTTGTGATTATCTTAGGCTTCAAGCTCCAACATGCAGGACTAAGTGAAATAAAATAATTAAAATTGTAATAAAAAAAAATAGAAATAGTACTATATTATAGAGCTCCCGAGAGGCACAGCGGTCAAGGCACTGCATCTCAATGCAAGAGGCGTCACTACAGTCCCTGGTTCAAATCCAGGCTGTATCACATCCGGCTGTGATTGGGAGTCGCAAAGGGCGGAGCACAATTGGCCCAGTGTCGTCCGGGGTAGGCAGTCATTGTAAATAAGAATTTGTTCTGACTTGCTTAGTTAAATAAATAAATATATATATACATATTAACTGTGGCAGTGATGATTAAATACATTTCCATTGAGGTGGAGGCAAGAGTCAAGACTGTTGAGGGAGTTGCCATACCAGGCTGAGATGCAGCCCGACAGTATGCTCTCGACGCCACCTCCTCTCTGTAGGCTGTCTCATTGTTGTTGGTAGTCAGGCCTACTACGGTAGTGTCGTCAGCGAACTTGATGGATTTGGAACTATGTGAGGCCACGCAGTCGTGGGTATACAGGGAATAAAGGAGGGGACTGAGGAAGCACCCTTATGGGGCCCCCGTGTTAAGGGTCAGTGTTGAGGAGGTGATGTTGCCTACCTTCCCCATGTGGGGGTGGCCCGTCAGGAAGTCCAGGACCCAGTTGCACAGGGAGGAGTTCAGACCCAGTGCCGTGAGCTTAGTAATTAGCTTATAGGGCACTTCTTTTACACGTGTAGGCTGGATGCAGGTCTGTATCTAATAGAACACTCCCAAAAGTAGTGTAGTTGGAGTGAAACAAATTGCCATGAAAGGACATATGCCTGCACATGGTGCTGCCTGTTATGCTAAGCCTGGCTATGGCTGTATTGTGAGTGTGCAAGGAGAAACAAAAGCACTTTAACTATGAATGTAGAGGTAGTCTACCACACTACATTAACCTTCGATCTAGCTAGCTATTTCCTCAACTGCAATGGCAGGACACAGATGGAGAGATTACCATTTTAAAATAGCTATCAGATCAATACAGAAAAAATGGGGCAAGGTTAAACCCTCTAGATGTAGCAGCAGAGTGGGTCTATAATAATGTTTTTTTTTTAAATGATGCTGGAGGGTATAAAAGATGAGGAACCTCATTTGGTGTTTTACATAATCAGACACACACACAAGGATAAGGAATAACAACATCCTAGAGCCAGGAGGAAAGGAGACACTTGCTCACTGTGCTGTTGTGCCCCCTAGTGGATTACACAACACAATGCTCCTAGGCGTTTCCATGTGGCCTAGTTCTGCGGTCTTTGGGGAGACTTGATTCACAATCACAAACATCACATTATCTTTGGAATATCCATACTGCTTTATGTTGAATTGGACTGGCCTTAATTTTGGTGAAGTGTGAATTTTTGTACAGGTATAAGTAGTTTTGACTATCTCAATAGAAACTGAATGACTGTAGCTGTACAGGAAGGGAAATGGCCGCTGTGAAATCCCAAAGCACCACAGGTGCTGTTGAAAACAGGGGGAGTTGTAGTCTTATTCTGAGAGAGAATGCTGTCAGGACATCCTGGGAGTGGGAGAATAAAATGCATAAGATGCACAGCAAAGACTGGACCTGTTGGTGGAATTTTATGTTCAGAGGATACAGTGGTATGCCTCTTGGTTTAATTCACAGCACCTGTTTATACCTGTTTGCAAATAAATAGTGGGTCTAGCTTAACAGCCCAAACAGACATGAGGCTACCCTCTCCAAAGAAGAGAGGGAGTCTTTCACCCCCCCATAATTCATACAGTCATTTGGATAGGACATCCTGTATCTGCCACTGAACTACCATGTGTATAGCTAGTGTATGATAAAGATGTTTGTTCAGATAATGCAATTCCTAACAGAGGATTGTGACAGTGAGTGAATAACTCATTAATAAATGTCTGTAGGTTACAGTAAGTGTCTGAAAAGCCTCGGAAAAGACCTTCAGAGATTTCATTTAGATTTTTTGGGGTCCCCATTAGGCGGGGGTGTCCCCATTAGCCGACGCCAATGGCGACAACTAGTCTTACAGTATATCACAAAAGTGAGTACACCCCTCACATTTTTGTAAATATTTGAGTATATCTTTTCATGTGACAACACTAAAGAAATGACACTTTGCTACAATGTAAAGTATTGAGTGTACAGCTTGTATAACAGTGTAAATTTGTTGTCCCCTCAAAGTAACTCAACACATAGCCATTAATGTCTAAACCGTCTAAATGTCCAAATTGGGCCCAAAGTGTCAATATTTTGTGTGGCCACCATCATTTTCCAGCACTGCCTTAACCCTCTTGGGCATGGAGTTCACCAGAGCTTCACAGGTTGCCACTGGAGTCCTCTTCCACTCCTCCATGACGACACCACAGAGCTGGTGGATGTTAGAGACCTTGCACTCCTCTACCTTCCATTTGAGGATGCTCCACAGATGCTCAATAGGGTTTAGGTCTGGAGACATGCTTGGCCAGTCCATCACCAGTCCATACCCTCAGCTTCTTTAGCAAGGCAGTGGTCGTCTTGGAGGTGTGTTTGGGGTTGTTATCATGTTGGAATACTGCCCTGCGGCCCAGTCTCCGAAGGGAGGGGATCATGCTCTGCTTCAGTATGTCACAGTACATGTTGGCATTCATGGTTCCCTCAATGAACTGTAGCTCCCCAGTGCCGGCAGCACTCATGCAGCCCCAGACCATGACACTCTCACCACCATGCTTGACTGTAGGCAAGACACACTTATCTTTGTACTCCTCACCTGGTTGCCGCCACACACGCTTGACACCATCTGAACCAAATAAGTTTATCTTGGTCTCATCAGACCACAGGACATGGTTCCAGTAATCCAGTGTCCTTAGTCTGCTTGTCTTCCACAAACTGTTTGCTGGCTTTCTTGTGCATCATCTTTAGAAGAGGTTTCCTTCTGGGACGACAGCCATGCAGACCAATTTGATGCAGTGTACGGCGTATGGTCTGAGCACCGACAGGCTGACCCCCCACCCCTTCAACCTCTACAGCAATGCTGGCAGCACTCATACGTCTATTTCCCAAAGACAACCTCAGGATATGACGCTGAGCACGCGCACTCAACTTCTTCGGTCGACCATGGCGAGGCCTGTTCTGAGTGGAACCTGCGGTTTGGACATTAATGGCTGTGTGTTTAGTTATTTTGAGGGGACAGCAAATTTACACTGTTATACAAGCTGTACACTCACTACTTTACATTGTAGCAAAGTGTAATTTCTTCAGTGTTGTCACATGAAAAGATATACTTAAATATTTACAAAAATGTGAGGGGTGTACTCACTTTTGTCATATACTGTACTGGCATCCCGACACAACGAAAAAGACATTACAGACAAAAGGCTTTACAATTTCCATACATTTGAAAACAACATGTAGTGTGTGTGCGCGCATCTATTAGTTACACACTCAGTACATCCACACAACAAGTAGGTCACATGGACGAGAGGCGTTGTGTAGTGAGGGGTTGCTTTATTTGTTTTGAAACCAGTTTTGCTGTTCACTTGCGCAATACAGTGCATTTGGAAAGTATTCAGACCCCTTGACTTTTTCCACATTTTGTTATGTTACAGCCTTATTCTAAAATGTATTAAAATCGTTTCTTCCCTTCATCAATATACACCTATTACCGCATAATGACGAAGCAAAAACAGGTTTAGACAGGTTTCCTTCAGACACTTGACGCTTGGCATTCTGGCCAGAGACTTCAATCTTGGTTTCATCAGACCAGAGAATCTTGCTTCTCATGGTCTGAGTCCTTTAAGGGCCTTTTGGCAAACTCCAAGCAGGCTGTCGTGCCTTTTACTGAGGAGTGGCTTCCGTCTGGCCACTCTACCATAAAGGCCTGATTGGTGGAGTGCTGCAGAGATGTTTGTCCTTCTGGAAGTTTCTCCCATCTCCACAGAGGAACTCTGGAGCTCTGTTCGAGTGACCATCGGGTTCTTGGTCACCTCCCTGACCAAGGCTCTTCTCACCCGGTTGCTCAGTTTGGCCAGGCATCCAGCTTTAGGAAACGTTTTGGGGGTTCCAAACTTTTTCCATTTAGGAATGATGTAGGCCACTGTGTTCTTGTGAAGAAATAGCCTAATAGTTCATCAAACATTTTAAGCCTAATGTTCTGATCTGTTGTGTCAGCCACATCGCATAAAAACATTTTTTTGATGCTAGTGGTTGTATTAATGTGTTAACTATTGCATCCCACAACTGTCCCAGACTATGTTTGGAATATTTATTTCTTTGCACAGAGTAGAATAGGAAAACTTTTTTACTCTGGGGGATAGTAGATTGACATAGGCTAGTGTTTTTGCTGTTTGTTAAGGCCTACTCATCTTGTTGGCTGAAGAAAAGTAAATGTGGACAGTTCTTTCAATATCTTCAATATGCACCTGGGAATTGGATAAGGAGGCGTGCAGTTGCGTCCCTGATGTGTCTGTCTTCACTTGTAGCCTGTGAGAAAGACCCGATCACGTGATGGAGAGCCATGTGAGTGAGAGGTGCGCAGCACTCCGGGCCCAGGGCATAATGACCAACGGCCGCAAAAGGAATGGACAAATGGCATGGATTTTTTTTAGGATGCATTACTGCCACAAAGGGGATGCCACTGTGAAATTTGAGGGATTATCAAGTACTTATCAAGTACTTATCAAGTACAAATTGTGAATCAGAGACTAATAAACTGTGTACAGTCTGCGCAAAAAAACTAAGCAGAGATTATGCCTTTCAAGCAACCTTTTTCAAATCATCATTAGAGT
Source organism: Oncorhynchus tshawytscha (assembly GCF_018296145.1). Classification (NCBI taxonomy): domain Eukaryota; kingdom Metazoa; phylum Chordata; class Actinopteri; order Salmoniformes; family Salmonidae; genus Oncorhynchus; species Oncorhynchus tshawytscha. The sequence goes on along the minus strand of NC_056454.1, from coordinate 25,297,094 downwards.
CGCATCATGCATCCTTAAAATGTATTAAATACCAAAACAAAAACCCAATGTTTGTAGAACAACTAAAGTTACATTAATAACTCTAAATGACGCATATACAGTGCCTTGCGAAAGTATTCGGCCCCCTTGAACTTTGCGACCTTTTGCCACATTTCAGGCTTCAAACATAAAGATATAAAACTGTATTTTTTTTGTGAAGAATCAACAAGTGGGACACCATGAAGTGGAACGACATTTATTGGATATTTCAAACTTTTTTAACAAATCAAAAACTGAAAAATTGGGCGTGCAAAATTATTCAGCCCCTTTACTTTCAGTGCAGCAAACTCTCTCCAGAAGTTCAGTGAGGAGCTCTGAATGATCCAATGTTGACCTAAATGACTAATGATGATAAATACAATCCACCTGTGTGTAATCAAGTCTCCGTATAAATGCACCTGCACTGTGATAGTCTCAGAGGTCAGTTAAAAGCGTAGAGAGCATCATGAAGAACAAGGAACACACCAGGCAGGTCCGAGATACTGTTGCGAAGAAGTTTAAAGCCGGATTTGGATACAAAAAGATTTCCCAAGCTTTAAACATCCCAAGGAGCACTGTGCAAGCGATAATATTGAAATGGAAGGAGTATCAGACCACTGCAAATCTACCAAGACCTGGCCGTCCCTCTAAACTTTCAGCTCATACAAGGAGAAGACTGATCAGAGATGCAGCCAAGAGGCCCATGATCACTCTGGATGAACTGCAGAGATCTACAGCTGAGGTGGGAGACTCTGTCCATAGGACAACAATCAGTCTTATATTGCACAAATCTGGCCTTTATGGAAGAGTGGCAAAAAGAAAGCCATTTCTTAAAGATATCCATAAAAAGTGTTGTTTAAAGTTTGCCACAAGCCACCTGGGATACACACCAAACATGTGGAAGAAGGTGTTCTGGTCAGATGAAACCAAAATTGAACTTTTTGGCAACAATGCAAAACGTTATGTTTGGCGTAAAAGCAACACAGCTCATCACCCTGAACACACCATCCCCACTGTCAAACATGGTGGTGGCAGCATCATGGATTGGGCCTGCTTTTCTTCAGCAGGGACAGGGAAGATGGTTAAAATTGATGGGAAGATGGATGGAGCCAAATACAGGACCATTCTGGAAGAAAACCTGATGGAGTCTGCAAAAGACCTGAGACTGGGACGGAGATTTGTCTTCCAACAAGACAATGATCCAAAACATAAAGCAAAATCTACAATGGAATGGTTCAAAAATAAACATATCCAGGTGTTAGAATGGCCAAGTCAAAGTCCAGACCTGAATCCAATCGAGAATCTGTGGAAAGAACTGAAAACTGCTGTTCACAAATGCTCTCCATCCAACCTCACTGAGCTCGAGCTGTTTTGCAAGGAGGAATGGGAAAAAATTTCAGTCTCTCGATGTGCAAAACTGTTAGAGACATACCCCAAGCGATTTACAGCTGTAATCGCAGCAAAAGGTGGCGCTACAAAGTATTAACTTAAGGGGGCTGAATAATTTTGCACGCCCAATTTTTCAGTTTTTGATTTGTTAAAAAAGTTTGAAATATCCAATAAATGTCGTTCCACTTCATGATTGTGTCCCACTTGTTGTTGATTCTTCACAAAAAAATACAGTTTTATATCTTTATGTTTGAAGCCTGAAATGTGGCAAAAGGTCGCAAAGTTCAAGGGGGCCGAATACTTTCGCAAGGCACTGTAGGAACACCTATTTCTTTAAACTGCTCAAAACAGAATATCTGCATGTGCGCTCTCCCTCATCGTTTTGAGAAAATAATAATATTTTTTCAGCTTTGTTCAATTGTATTCTTCATACTATAAAATACTGCCACGGAATTCTAAGCAAATCTTGTCTGCTAAATTACCTAGTGTAGCTCACAGCCATGTGGCATATCCAGATCAGGACCTAACATAAGGACAACTCAGAGTATGCTATTCTTTGCTTCTGAAATAGATTACATTTTCTTCGTATCATGCTGCTTTAGACCTGTCTAAAATAAATACTGGATTTATTGTGAAGGTGTGGGCTATAATACATGGATTTATTAGGCTTTTTAAAATGTAGATGTTCCAAAGGTCTGCATTTGTGGCTTGCATCTGTGTGTGGAAGCCAGCAGATGCTACATGTTTGTGTTAATTTACAGTAAATTACCTTGAGACCAGCAGTTATTTGCTGACAAGATTTCGTGGCCGTCACAGCCCTAAAGCGTTCAATGATTTTCTCTCCTCATAGAAATATCAAAATGCCACAGTTTTCTCCTCTGAGACTGTATCCTCATACTTTGTACGCCACCCTGGATTGTCAGAAGAATTGGGTGACATTTAAACTATTATCTTCATTATACCCTCAGCCAGATATATGTGACAGGAATTACATCAATGGTTTGGGCCAACTGGCCTGATTATACTGATAATGATGGTAGTGATGATGTTGAGTCATACGCCATGTATCATTAGTAATATCAGTATGATATTGGTCATTTCTGGTTGTTATAGAGTCAATACTTTTACTGGTTAAGATTAATCTAACTGACCTTATCTGTTTCCTCTGTATGCAAAATATATACATCTTTTTCTCATTATAATGTTTCTCAGAGTCATTATTTTTCACTTTCACAGACTGTCTGGAGAAGGAGAGATGTGCGGCATGCGTGTCTGCCAGGCAAATTGTAAACTCGGTTTCAGTGTCTGACAGAGAGGGAACATACCCTTAGGGAGAGGAGGGGTGAGAGTTAGGATATTACAGGTAGAGAAGAAGACAAAGACATAATTGTCTGTGTGGCAGACGGCCACAGAGAGAGAAAGAGAGAGAGAGAAACACAGAAGCAAAGAGATCAGTGTCAGAATTATAGTTACAGAATGTGCTGTATTGTTGTTTTATGTGTTGATTGTAGAAGCCATTGTAACAAACCCCGGCACACTAAGTCCTCCTCAGGGAGCAGAAAAAGGGACACACGGGTTGTATAACTGTGTTCTCTTCCCTGGTTCTAGCATTGTATCATAGTGTTTTGGATTTGTGTATTAACCTTGATATATCTGCAATGATTTTGTCCCTTTCCAGTTCCAACTAATGGTGCCCCGCTCCCCTCGCCCTTCTCAATAAACACACACACACACACACACACACACACACACACACACACACACACACACACACACACACTCCCTCTGTCTGTGAGGGAGGGCACCAGGGAGTGAGAGACACAAAGCACCCTGGCTAGTCACTTCTTAACTGGGCATCCTGCCCCTGGAGTCTGGGCCCTGTGTCTCCCGCTCCCCTCCCCATCAGACCATTCACATTGCACCCAGCTACTACTACTGAGAGAGAGATTTACCATTTTAGATAAACAGAGCAATGGCGGTTAGTAAGCAGTGTGCGAGAGGGAGAGCTAGAGAGAGAGAGTGGTGGAGACAAAGCTCAAACAAATAAGGAGAGCTAAATCTCTTTGATGGCTTTACAAACACCAACCGGCTGTGCAAACGCCAATGGAGGAGGAAGAGGGGGATCGGTCCTCTTAATGGGCGAATGTGTCAAGCAAGATGCTCCCCCTCCCTCTCCCCAAAAATACATTTGTGTAGCGCCATGGCAACGGCTGGTGTGTTGGCGGAAGCCGATTTTCAAAGAGAAATGAGTGACAGGGTAGAAATCAGGAAATGAAACCTGCTGTGTACACAAACACATACATTGAAATCAGTTTTACCTCATTTCTAATAGCATGTTACCTGTGCAACTAGAGGGGGAAAAAGCTCTAAATCACCTTTACCCCACACACAGAGACGCATACAAAAGCTTCCCCTCGCCCTCCATTTGGCAAATCTGACCATAACTCTATCTTCCTGATTCCTGCTTACAAGCAAAACTCAAACAGGAAGTAACAGTGTCACGCTCAAGTCGGAAGTGGTCAGATGAAGATGATGCTAAGCTACAGGGCTGTTTTGCTAGCACAGACTGGAATATGTTTCAGGATTCATCCGATGGCATTCAGTCAATGGCTTCATTAGTAAGTCCATTGACTACATTGTCCCCACAGTGACCGTACGTACATATCCCATCCAGAAACCATGGATTACAGGCAATATCCGCACTGAGCTAAAGGCTAGAGCTGCCGCTTTCAAAGAGTGGGACACTAAACCGGACATTTATAACAAATCCTGCTACGCCCTCCGACGAACCATCAAAAAGACAAAGTGTCAATACAGGACTAAGATCGAATCCTACTTCACTGGCTCGGATGTTCATCGGATGTGGCAAACTATCACAGATTACAAAGGGAAATCCAGCCACAAGCTGTCTAGTGACACTAGCCTACCATACCAGCTAAATGCCTTCTATGCTTTGAAAGGCTGGTTATCATCATCCCAAACACCTTGGACCTAATCCAATTCAAATACCACCCTAACAGATCCACAGTTGATGCAATCTCTATTGCACTGCCCTTTCCCACTTGGAAAGAAATAACCCCTACGTGAGAATGCTGTTCATTGACTACAGCTCAATATCATTGTGCCCTCCAAGCTCACCACTAAGCTCACGGCCCTGAACTCCTTCCTATGCAAGTGGATCCTGGACTTACCGACGGGCCGTCCCCAGGTAGTGAAGGTACCACCTCCAGCCTGATCCTCTCCCTCAACAAAACAAAGGAGTCGATTGTGGATTTCAGGAGGAACCAGCTTGGACATGCCCCCCACCGTGGAGATATTTATAATTGCTACAGTTGTAAATATGTATTATTCATCCACTCCCACATTCATCCACTCCCATATTATTCTTCCACATGGTCTTTCCAATTCCATCTCCCTCTCTACCCTCCCTCTCTACCACCATTTCCAGGTTTCCCACCTACCTCTCCCCCTCTGATTCTCCCCCTTCCCCTATTGGTCATGTCTGGCTGATGATAGGAGCTAAAGGTTATTCCTGAATCTGGATCATACTCCAGAACGCTCTCTCTTTCTGCATCATGCTATCACACACACACACACTCCACCATGCATCATGCATGGCATACAAGTGCACGCAAGCATGCACACACATACATCTACACACCTACAGTACACACACGCCTCCCTACAACACCACACACACTCGCTCTGCACTACACTTGTATTTAGGCAGCTTTACTTTGATCTGAAACAAATCACCATAATCAGGTTGATCCAAAGAGCCTCTAGCAGAACTGGCAGAGTGGAGTGTGGATTTTTAATGCAAGTGGGGCTTTGACTTGTTACCAACCAGACCGGTTAGAACTAGTCTGATTGCAAGTCCAAACACTGTGGTACTGTCCGGCAACTCTTACCATCATCATTATAGTGCCATTAACATGGCCTCTTCTGTTGTGATTTAATTTGATAGTATGGATACTAATTGATACTCGCCACAGCATATGACGGATGTTTGTTTATTTAGGAGCTATTTGTAACATTACCATTTCATAGAGTTGTTTTTTCTCCAGACTAACTGCATGATGGGATCTGTTCAAATAAGGTGATCTATAATTCATATGGCGCTAGCTGCATTTGCCTGGAATCCAACTGTGGAGCCGGAGAAACAAGACAAGCTGTGTGTGTCTGCGACTATGTGTGTGTGTCTGCGACTATGTGTGTGTGTGACAGAAAAATGGAACCAGATTATGTCCGTTTGATAAATAATGCTTTATACTCTGGCCTTCCTTCAAGGCCCTCAGCTTTCTTTGTGGAATGAACATCTCCACATCTTCTCCCCCATCCCTCTCTACTCTATCTGCTCCTCCTTCTTCTACTCTTCTGCTCTCTTCCCAACTCACACCTTCTCTTCCCCCCCTTCTAGCTGTATCCCTCAATCCCCCTTCTCTTCCTCTCCCCCCTCTCTTTCCCTCTCTCCCCTCTACATCCCCTGGTTTCTGTAGTCCTGTTTTAAGGGTCTACGCTAGAGAACTGGCAGATATACAGTAAACACATAAAAGATAGTGGTCTGTGTATAGTTTAGACATTAAAAGAGGTCCCCCCTGAGGGGAACCGGGGTCGTATTTTTCATGGTAGAGTCGAATGTAGGGCAGTGTCTGACCAGCTCAAACTGAACATTCTGAGAGAGACAGCTGGAGATAGTTCACAAACCTTGTGTTTGGTACTTAGATTGAATTGATGTTGCTATGTTTAGTTTTACTCACACACGTTTTAAACTGGTGTATATCCCACCTCTCCTCCTCCAAACTCACTCACCCCCCCCCCCTCTCTCTCTCTGCAGGTCAGCCAGCAGTCTTTGTCATGTTGATGAAGACCAGGGAGGGCAGAACCAACAGAGAGAGGAGGAGAAACAGACAAGACCCCTGAAAGGAGGGAGTAAGAAGAGGAGGGGAGAGAGCAGAAGGGGGGAGAGCGTGAGGGGAGGATGGCATGACGAAGGTTCCTTTGGCTCATTACCTCTGTTGCACAGACCTTTTGTTCTCCTATGTTGTGCTTTTCATCATTAGTTCAGTCCCTAACTGCCTCAGTTCCTGTGTCTATTGCTGTGTGTGTGCGTATGCGTGTTATTTTGTATGAAGATTTTCTGTGAGAGTGTTAGAGGCAGATCAGAGACGCAATATTAATGACAACCCCTGAGCCTCCAGCCGTACTTAAGCATACACACACACATGCTCACACACTCACACACACACAAACACAGAATGTCGGGGAGTTCTGTGTCACTCACTCTCACCAGCTGCTTGTGGGCTTTAGATTTAGACTCCTGTTTTACTGTCTCTCACGCACAGACACTCTCTCTATCTAGCTCTCTATATATCATTCAATGCAATTCAAAGAGGCTTTATCGGCATGGGAAACATATGTTTTCATTGCTAAAGCAAGTGAAATAAACAATAAACAAAACTGAGAAGAAACCAATTGAACAACATCAACAAAAAACTATCAGAAATTAACATTAAACATTGCACTCAAAGGTTTCAAAAAGATAAAGACGTTTCAAGTTTTATGTTATTAGTTACAGTTGAAGTCTTGTTAATTAACAAACCATAGTTTTGGCAAGTCGGTTAGGAGATCTACTTTGTGCATGAAAACATCCAAAATGACAATATCCAACAATTGTTTACAGACAGATTATTTCACTTATAATTCACTGTATCACAATTTCAGTGGGTCAGAAATTTATTTACACTAAGTTGGCTGTGCCTTTAAACAGCTTGGAAAAATCCAGAAAATGATGCCATGGCTTTAGAAGCCATGATAGGCTAATTGACATAATTTGAGTCAATTGGAGGTGTACCTGTGGATGTATTTCAAGGCCTACCTTAAAACTCAGTGCCTCTGTGCTTGACATCACGTGAAAATCAAAAGAAATCAGCCAAGATTTGAGAAAAATTATTGTAGACCACAAGTCTGGCTCATCCTTGGGAGCAATTTCCTAACGCCTGAAGGTTCATCTGTAGAAGCAATAGTACGCAAGTATAAACACCATGGGACCACGCAGCTGTCATTCTGCTCAGGAAGGAGACGCGTTCTGTCTCCTAGAGATGAACCTACTTTGGTGAGAAAAGTGCAAATCAATCCCAGAACAACAGCAATGGACCTTGTGAAGATGCTGGGGGTAACAGGTACAAAAGTATCTATATCCACAGTAAAATAAGTCCTATGTCGATATAACCTGAAAGGCCCCTCAGCAAGGAAAGCCACTGCTCCAGAACTGCCATAAAAAGACAGACTATGGTTTGCAACTGCACATGGGGACAAAGATCATACTTTTTGGAGAAATGTCCTCTGGTCTGATGAAACAAAAATAGAACTGTTTGGCCATAATGACCATTGTTATGCTTGGAGGAGAAAGGGAGAGACTTGCAAGCCGAAGGACACCATCCCAACTGTGAAGCGCGGGTGGCAGCATCATGTTGTGCCGGTGCTTTGCTGCAGGAGGGACCGGTGCACTTCACAAAATAGATTGCATCATGAGGAGAGAAAATGATGTGGATATATTGAAGCAATATTTCAAGACATCAGTCAGGAATTTAAAGCTTGGTCGCAAATGGGTCTTCCAAATGGACAATGACCCCAAGCATACTTTCAAAGTTGTGGCAGATTGGCTTAATTAAGGACAACAAATTCAAGGTATTGGAGTGGTCATCACAAGGCCCCGGACGCCAATCCTATAGAAAATTTGTGGGCAGAACTGAAAAAGCCTGTGCGAGAAAGGAGGCCTACAAACCTGATTCAGTTACACCAGCTCTGTCAGGAGTAATGGGCCAAATTTCACCCAACTTATTGTGGGAACCTTGTGGAAGGCTACCCGAAACATTTGACCCAAGTTAAACAATTTAAAGGCAATGCTACCAAATACTAATTGAGTGTATGTAAACTTCTTTTACTAGGATTAAATGTCAGGAATTGTGAAACTGAGTTTAAATGTATTTGTCTAAGGTGTATATAAACTTCCGACTTCAACTGTATGTACTGTGTTTCAGCAATATGCAAATAGTTCTAGTATGTTAGCGGGGAAAGATGAATAAACAGTTAAGTATTGGTGGTATTTACAATGTTTTTTTGTGCTCCATTGGTTGTCCTTTTCTCATCGCAACGGGCCATAAATCTTGCTGCTGTGATCGCAGATTGTGATATTTCACCTAACAAATATGGGAGTTTATCAATGTCAGATTTGTTTTCAAATTATTTGTGGGTCTGTGGGAAATATGCATCTCTAATGTGGTCATATATTTGGCAGAAAGTTAGGAAGTGCAGCTCAGTTTCTACCTTTGTGGACAGTGGGCACGTATCCTGTCTTCTCTTGAGAGCCAGGTCTTCCTATAGTGACTTCTTTCAAGAGTGTACATAGTCAAGGATGTTCTTATTTTAGGGTCAGTCACAGTGTTAAGGTATTCTGCCACTGTACTCTCTGTTTAGGGCCAGATAGAATTCCAATTTGCTCCTTTGATTCTTTCCAGTGTGTCAAATAGTTATCTTTTTGCTTTCTCATAATTTGGTGGTCTAATTGTGTTGTTGGCCTGGGGCTCTTGGGGTCTGTTTGTGTTTATGAACAGAGCCCCAGAACCAGATGGTTGAGGGGACTCTTCTCTAGGTTCATCTCCCTGTGGGCGAGGGATTTGTGGTGGAATGTCTGGGCATCGCTTCCTTTTAGGTGGTTGTAGAATTTAACAGCTCTTGATTTTGATAACTAGCGGGTATATACCTAATTCTGCTCTGCATGCATTGTTTGGAATTTATTGTTGTACACAAAGCATATTTTAGCCTCAATTCCATTTAGTGAATTCTTGGTTGGTGAAAGGACCCCAGGCAATGGGTTCTATAACTGATTCAAGTATTTTTTGCCTTCTTGCCATGTCTCTTAGATTGTTCACAGCCTTTTGTAAATGAACTGTAGTGTTGATGTTTAGGCCGAGATGGGTATAATTATTTGTGTGCCCTAGGACAACAGTGTCCAGATAGAATTTGTATTTGTTGTTCTGGCAACTTGACCTTTTTTGGGACACATATTTTATATCTTACTGAGATGTACTGTCAGGGCTCAAATCTGACAGAATCTGTGCAACAGATCTACGTGCTGCTTGGTTGGCGACAAGCACCAGATCATCAGCAAACAGTAGACATTTTATTTTCTGACGCAGTAGGGTGAGGCTGCGTGCTGCAGACTGTTATAGGGCCCTCGCCAATTCATTGATGTAAATGTTGAAGAGGGTGAGGCTCAAGCTGCATCCCTGTCTCACCCCACGGCTGAGGATAGAAATATTGTGTTTATTGCCAATTTGAGCTGCACACTTGTTGTTTGTGTAAATTGATTTTATAATGTTTTTCCTCCAACACCAATTTCAATCAATTTGTATAGCAGACACTCATGCCAAATTGAGTCAAAAGCTTTTTGAAGTAAACAAAGCATGAAAAGACATTTGTTTTTGTTTTGGTTCATTTGTTTGTCGATAAGGGTGTATTTGTGGTCTTTCGTATGGTATTTTGCTATGAAGCCAATTTGATATTTGCTCAATTTGACATTGTTTTCACTGAGGAAATGTTGTCATCTAGTGTTGATGATACTGAAGAGGATTTTCCAAAGATTGCTGTTGACACAGATTCAACAGTAATTATTGGGGTCAAATTTGTTTCCACATGTGTAGATTTGGGTGAACAGACCTTGGTTCCAAATATTGGGTCCTAGAGATCCTAGAACTAAGGTATAATGTTGAAGAGTTTAAGAATAGCCCATTTGAATTTGTGGTCTGTATATTTGATCATTTCGTTTAATGTGACCAACACCACGGGCCTATTTGGGATGAAGGGTTTGTATTTTTTTCCGTAGCTCATCCAATGTAATTGGATAATCTAATGGGTTCTGGTAGTCTTTAATAAGTGACTTTATTTTGTTGTTTTTTTACCTTTATTTTACAAGGCAAGTCAGATAAGAACAAATTCTTATTCACACTGACGACCTATCCCGGCCAAACCCTAACCCGGACGATGCTGGGCAAATTGTTCGGCGCCCTATTGGGCTCTGTAGTGACGCCTCTAGCACTGAGATGCAGTATCTTTGACCGCTGTACCACTCGGGAGCCTCAATTTAGTAAATTATCATGTACAGTGGGGCAAAAAAATATTGAGTTAGTCACCAACTGTGCAAGTTCTCCCACTTAAAAAGATGAAAGAGGCCTGTAATTTTCATCATAGGTACACTTCAACTATGACAGACAAAATGAGAAAAGAAAATCCAGAAAATCACATTGTAGGATTTTTAATGAATTTATTTGCAAATTATGGTGGAAAATAAGTATTTGGTCAATAACCAAGTTTATCTCAATACTTTGTTATATAACTTTTGTTGGCAATGACAGAGGTCAAACGTTTTCTGTAAGTCTTCACAAGGTTTTCACACACTGTTGCTGGTATTTTGGCCCATTCCTCCATGCAGATCTCCTCTAGAGCAGTGATGTATTGGGGCTGTTGCTGGGCAACACAGACTTTCAACTCCTTCCAAAGATTTTCTATGGGGTTGAGATCTTGAAATGTTTCTTACGAAGCCACTCCTTCGTTGCCCGGGCAGTGTGTTTGGGATCATTGTCATGCTGAAAGACCCAGCCACTTTTCATCTTCAATGCCCTTGCTGATGGAAGGAGGTTTTCACACAAAATTTCACGATACATGGCCCCATTCATTCTTTCCTTTACATGGATCAGTCGTCCTGGTCCCTTTGCAGAAAAACCCCAGAGCCCCAGAGCATGATGTTTCCACCCCCATGCTTCCCAGTAGGTATGGTGTTCTTTGGATGCAACTCAGCATTCTTTGTCCTCCAAACACGACGAGTTTAGTTTTTACCAAAAAGTTATATTTTGGTTTCATCTGACCATATGACATTCTCCCAATCTTCTTCTGGATCACCCAAATGCTCTCTAGCAAACTTCAGACGGGCCTGGACATGTACTGGCTTAAGCAGGGGGACACGTCTGGCACTGCAGGATTTGAGTCCCTGGCGGCGTAGTGTGTTACTGATGGTAGGCTTTGTTACTTTGGTCCCAGCTCTCTGCAGGTCATTCACTAGGTCCCCCCGTGTGGTTCTGGGATTTTTGCTCACCATTCTTGTGAGCATTTTGACCCCACGGGGTGAGAGATCTTGCATGGAGCCCCAGATCGAGGGAGATTATCAGTGGTCTTGTATGTCTTCCATTTCCTAATAATTGCTCCCACAGTTGATTTCTTCAAACCAAGCTGCCTACCTATTGCAGATTCAGTCTTCCCAGCCTGGTGCAGGTCTACAATTTTGTTTCTGGTGTCCTTTGACAGCTCTTTGGTCTTGGCCATAGTGGAGTTTGGAGTGTGACTGTTTAAGGTTATGGACAGGTGTCTTTTATACTGATAACAAGTTCAAACAGGTGCCATTAATGCAGGTAACGAATGGAGGACAGAGGAGCCTCTTAAAGAAGAAGATACAGGTCTGTGAGAGCCAGAAATCTTGCTTGTTTGTAGGTGACCAAATACTTTTTTTCCACCATAATTTGCAAATAAATTCATTAAAAATCCTACAATGTGATTTTCTGGATTTTATTTCTCATTTTGTCTGTCATAGTTGAAGTGTACCTATGATGAAAATTACAGGCCTCTCTCATCTTTTTAAGTGGGAGAACTTGCACAATTGTTGGCTGACTAAATACTTTTTTGCCCCACTGTATATGTTTTTGTTCTTGGTTCTTTGTTATATGGCCATTTTGAACAGGTATCTTTTTGTGTTGTTGTTTGGTCTGTTCCAATTTTCCCAGAAGTGAGTAGATTCTATGGATTCTTCAATCACATTGAGCTGATTTTTGACATGCGGTTCCATATTTCTTCCGTTCTTTTTCTTACTGTATTCTGGTATTGATTTAATGTTTCCACATAGTAAAAGCTCAGGTTTTCTGGGTGTCTGTGTTTTGGTTGGGAAGGTTGCTCGGTTTCGGTCTAAGGTTTTTGCATTCTTCATCAAAACCATTTCTCAGATTTTCTGCATGAATTTATATTTGATATGATATGCCTCTCTCTCTCTCTTTGGTACACCCTTCTGGTGCTCTCTCCTTCTGTCTATTCCCCCATCTTCCACACTCACCCACATGCTTATGGCTTCGCTCTCTCTCTCGCTCTGTCTCTATCTCTCTCTCTGCTGAGCGAGGGACTCTGATGGGTTAGTAGTGGTGGTTCTTAGCCTATGGGAGTAGATGCAGAGAGAGCTGTTACAGGGGGAGCACTCTCTCTCTCGCTCATTCACTCACACTCTCTCTATTTCACTCACTCTCTCATGCACTTTCTCTCTCTCGCTCTCTAGCTCTATCGCTCTCTCACCGTGTTCATCTCTTTGGAGAAGCTACCAGCTAGTTCCTGGATTGTAATTCCCACCTGGAGAGAAGCATCGAGCAGCGCACGGATCTGTCACTATGAGGTATGTCAGCGTTCACCGCTCAAGATTGTGTGTGTGTGTCAGTGTGTGTAAGAATGTAGGTTCACTTCATTTGTTAACTTCATGAAGTGTACTAGATGGTCCCTTCATCAGCTAGCTGAGCAGCTAACCGATCGCTGCAGCTGTACATAGCTCATCTGTAAATAGCCCACCCAATCTACCTACCTCATCCCCATATTGTTTTTATTTACTTTTCTGCTCTTTTGCACAACAGTATTTCTACTTGCACATCACCATCTGCTCATCTTTCACTCCAGTGTTAATTTGCTAAATTGTAATTACTTCACTACTATGGCCTATTTATTGCCTTACCTCCTCATGCCATTTGCACACTGTATATAGACTTAATTTTTTATATTGTGTTATTGATTGTACACTTGTTTATTCCATGTGCAACTCTGTGTTGTTGTTTGTGTCGCACTGCTTCGCTTTATCTTGGCCAGGTCGCAGTTGTAAATGAGAACTTGTTCTCAACTTGTTCTCAACCTGGTTTAAATAAAGGTGAAATAAAAAAAAAAAAACATGCCTGAATGTAGTGAAAATAATTGCTAAGAGTTTACAGAATATGATTTTGTAGAAGTAGGAAATCTATTTGTTCATCGTTGTTCTGCATATCTCTATGAAAATCATCTAGTATTTCCAGAATGTTGAGACCGTTTTTGTTATTTTCTTTTCAAAGGGATGGTTTTTCTCTCTTGTTTCAAACGTTTTGTTGTTGCTATGTGCTGTTGTTTGCTCTGAGACCATGCCCGCGGCACCACAGAAAGGGAAACCAGCTTTATTGGCACACACACACACCCCTCTGGCGGTACAACATTTGGGAATCATCCCATTTTCAGAGGTCCTTGGGCTACTCCCACCCAGATGCTGAGATAGATAGTGTGTGTGTGTGTGTGTGTGTGTGTGTGTGTGTGTGTGTGTGTGTGTACCCATCTGGATGCAGTGCCTTGTTCTGCGCACTATGAGTGAAGAAGCTTATAGGCATAGAAGTTGGTCGAATTAACCCGAAACTCTACTGAAGTGTGACTTTGTCCTGGTGTTTCTTGGCTATTTACACAGTTTTGTTCACACGTTAGGTTGTTTTTCAATGTTTGAGTTGGAAATAACTGCCAGCGAAGAGTCTGAAATTCTTGTCTCTCATTCAGACATCACTCTGGCAGTGTTGCCAACTATTCCAGTGAGAATCGCTGTTGGCTCCTTGATTTGTCACTAGAAGTCACTAGATGATGTTTTGCGTTGCCACGATGATGTCATAGAACTAATTTGCTTGCTGCAGCACAACTGCGGTCCCCAAAGTAGCGTTTTGGCCCCCTCCCCAGCCGTACACCATCTCCCCTTGTCATTCTCTGCCTGTTTGTGCACCTTTGCTGTGACTTCCATTGCAGGGACAGCTTCTCCCACTCTAGTTTGCGGCAGAATTGAGTGGGAAAAGTCCCTGAAAGCTATCAAAACCATAGACAGTCTTGGTGTCAAAACTCCCCAAAGGCAGCCTGAAAAGTAGCTGAATTTGTCACTAGCCTCTTTTACCAATAAACGTTGCTGGATGGGTCTGAAAACTCACTAAATATAGGAGACACATATTTTTCCCCTCTTTATGTTTTTGGCGATGATGTCGTTTTGGTATTGAGTTTTGTAATACTTAACCTGGTATCAGTATTGAAGTCCAAATTCTGGTATTGAGACAACACTAGTGTGTGTGAGGGCGTGCTCACATGTGCATATTTGTGTGTGTATAGATTTGAGGTTGCTGGCGTTTAACCTGATTATAATGGGCTGTATAATGTGGGCTGGTCTTGGAGAAGCTTCAGTAACTGATCCATCATGGGAACTTGATTTAAGAGGTCCTCTTTCACTGACAGCTCCCTTCTGCTGTCTCCCTGTTGCCTCTTTTCAACAGGGATCTCCCCTTCTCAGTGTGTGGGTGTGTGTGTCCGTGTGTCCTTGCATGTGGGTGCGTGCGTGCTTGTGTGTCTGTGTGCATGTATGTTGGGTGTGTGTGTGTACCCATCTGGCTGCTTGCTCAGTCCAGATTGGTTGAGGGTGGTAGAGGGTGTGGGCTTGTGGCACTAGCAGCACAGCCTCCTCGTCACCAGGGAGTCATCACCAGCTCCACTCACTTACTCTCCATCCTGCCGTCTGACTCTCTCACTCTTTTCATCACATTCTCCATCTTTCTATTTGTCTCCGTCTTTCACCGATCTTCCTCTCTCTCTTTGACACCCATCTTTGTTTCTCCGTTCCCTTGTCACATGTAGTCTACCCCCAGAAGAAGAGTTTGTTTGTTTTTAGAAGTGGTAAGAAAGCAAGGGAAAAGCTTCTTAATTTTCCCTGTCTGCATTTTGAGCGATCACATACACCATATGTTTCCAAATATGTTTCTTCTAATATTCCATTTTTATTCTGAATTTCTATAGATGTTTCCGTCCAAAAGTCTGTGCCAACTGATGAGGTCCGAGTATAGCCAGCTTGAGGCTAATGGTGAGAGCTGTAGACCTTTCCCCTCTCAGTCCACATTGTTCCTAGGCCCTCTTAGACCCTGGCTTAGGTCAGCTGTTGGGACACATGTTGCCAAGTCACAACCCCCTATGATAATTATGGGATGATTTATGCTGCTGGCTGTCCTGGAAACCGGATAGATAGGGAAGGGATATGTGACAAGGGTTCCCCAGAGGCAAGCTTGATGGATTGGCTGCCATTGGAACTCCAGAGGAGTTCACTTAAAATAATTCCCCCGTTGTGACATTAATGTAAAGTAGTTCCCCCATGTTGAGATGTTCACCTACCACAGTTAATGATCAGTATAAATTAGCTCATTTTTGCATGATTGATTACAGCAGCAGTTTTTGAAGGATATGAGAAAAGTGTTCAGAAGAATGATACTTTTGGATGGATGGATGTGGCTTGGATCTACAGTATTTGGCCTCTGTGACTCTTGCTGGGTATTTCTCTGACCTAACTAGTCTGGGTCAAGATATTGTGGGTAGGGTTGGGCGATATCCAGAATTCAGCCACTTACTTAGATAACTAGCAGAGAAAAAAGATACAATGCAGAAGAAATGTCTTTCTGCGTTTTGTAAACGCAGATCTAAAATGCTTCTTACGGTCATTTCTGCTCGGCATCAGGCACATTTTGTACTTCAGTTCTCCACTCAGATGGGAATTCATCAGATTTTGTCAGCTGGTGATTGTCAAGCAAATAACTGCCGGTGTCACGAATTTGACCGTTAATGAACACAAACACATTTAGCATCTCCTGGCTTCCACGGATAGCCTACAAGCCACTGATGCAGACCTTTGGAACATCTACATGTTAAGAAGTCTAATAAGTCAATGCACTATAGCCCACACCTTCACAATTAATCCATTTACTTTACACAGGTCTAAAGAAACATGATATGAAGAAAATTTAGTCTATTTCAAAATAACAAAATAGCATACTTATGTTAGGCCCTGATTTGGCAATGCCATATGGCTGTGGGCTACACTAGTTCATTTAGCAGACAAGATTTACTTAGAATTCTGAGTCATTATTTTATATATTTTTTATAGTATGAAGAATACAAATGAACATAGCTGAATAAAATAGAAAGGATCATTTTTCCAAACTATTTGAGGGAGTGCACACATGCGGCTATTCTGTTTAAAACAGTTAACAAAGAAACAGGTACACCTACAGTTGAAGTCGGATGTTTACATACACCTTAGCCAAATACATTTAAAACTCAGTTTTACACAATTCCTGCCATTTAATCCTAGTAAAAATGCCCTGTCTTAGGTCAGTTAGGATCACCACTTTATTTTAAGAATGTGAAATGTCAGAATAATAATAGAGAGAGTGATTTATTTCAGCTTTTATTTATTTCATCACATTCCCCGTCGGTCAGAAGTTTACATCCACTCAATTTGTATTTGGTAGCATTGCCTTTAAATTGTTTAACTTGGGTCAAACATTTCAGGTAGCCTTCCACAAGGTTCCCACAATAAGTTGGGTGAATCCTGACGGAGCTGGTGTAACTGAATCAGGTTTGTAGGCCTCCTTGCTCACACACGCTTTTTCAGTTCTGCCCACAAATTTTCTTTGGGATTGAGGTCAGGGCTTTGTGATTGCCCCTCCAATACCTTGAATTTGTTGTGCTTAAGCCATTTTTCCACACCTTTGAAAGTATGCTTGGGGTCATTGTCCATTTGGAAGACCCATTTGCGACCAAGCTTTAACTTCCTGACTGATGTCTTGAGATATTGCTTCAATATATCCACATAATTTTCCTTCCTCATGAAGCCATCTATTTTGTGAAGTGCACCAGTCCCTCTTGCAGCAAACCACCCCCACAACATCATGCTGCCACCCCCGTGCTTCATGGTTGGGATAGTGTTCTTTGGCTTGCAAGCCTCCCCCTTTTTCCTCCAAACATAACGATGGTCATTATGGCCAAACAGTTCTATTTTTGTTTCATCAGACCAGAGGTAATTTCTCCAAAAAGTACGATCTTTGACCCCATGTGCAGTTGCAAACCTTAGTCTGGCTTTTTTATTGCGGTTTTGGAGCAGTGGCTTCTTCCTTGCTGAGGGGCCTTTCAGGTTATGTTGATATAGGACTCGTTTAACTGTGGATATAGATACTTTTGTACCTGTTTCCTCCAGAATCTTCACAAGGTCCTTTGCTTTTGTTCTGGGATTGATTTGCACTTTTATCACCAAAGTACGTTCATCTCTAGGAGACAGAGCGCATCTCCTTCCTGAGCGGTATGACAGCTGTGTGGTCCCATGGTGTTTATACTTGCTACTATTGTTTGTACAGAGGAACGTAGTACCTTCAAGCATTTGGAAAATGCTCCCAAGGATGAACCAGACTTGTGGAGGTCCAAAATAAAATTCTGAGGTCTTGGCTGAGTTCTTTTGATTTTCCCATGATGTCAAGCAAAGAAGTACTGCGTTTGAAGATAGGCCTTGAAAGACATCCACAGCTACACCTCCAATTGACTCAAATGATGTTAATTAGCCTATCAGAAGATTCAACAGCCATGACATAATTTTCTGGAATTTTCCAAGCTGTTTAAAGGCACAGTCAACTTAGTGTATGTCAACTTCTAACCCACTGGAATTGTGATACGGTGAATTATAAGTGAAATAATCTGTCTGTAAACAATTTTTGGGAAAAATTACTTGTCATGCACGAAGTAGATGTCCTAATCAACTTGCCAAAACTATAGTTTGTTAACAAGATAAACAAGTTTTTATGACTCCTTCCTAAGTGTATGTAAACTTCCGACTTCAACTGTATATGCTTAATTTAGAGTTATTTATGAAACTTTCGTTGTGATACAAATGTTGGGCTAGATGTGTTATATATTCTAAGGCTGCATGATGCGACTAATAATAAAAAAAGTTGCATGAAAGGCATGAGCTCTGCTTTGTGTTTTGCGCATTCTGTACACACGTCATCTACTAAATCATGTATGTACTGTATGTGTGAAATTTATTTTGATTTAGAAAGGACTATTATCACGCACCTGTCTGGAAACAGATTTTTGATTACATTTGAATTGATGTCAGAGTGGTTAGAGGGACAAGTGTGGGCAGCCAGTTAGCAAGTTTGATAGGCTACTAATGATCATCAGCAGCATCAGAGCTTGGAAAAGCCGAATTACAGTGATTAAACGGTGCCGTCATGACTCTGGTGTGGTGGTATTATGTCAGCCCTATAGCCTACTATTTGTCTCTGGTAAAATGCAAGATTACCTTTAAGCAAAACATTAGGAAATGTAGCTGGTTACATTATTTCTATGATAAACATTAGAAATATGATGTCCATGCATTGTTTTTGCAAAAAAATACCTTGCGTTTCTATTGTACTCTCATTTACTTGTGGCTGCCAGCCAAATAGCGTTGCACTTCTGTTGTCATCTGATGTAAATGAAGCTATTTCTTAATAATATGTTGCGCTAATGTGGAAAAAACAGTTACACGCCCCTGATAACTCTATTGTAGCAAAAAAATCACGGTTGACTTTCAATCGAAAATGTGACCCCTGTCGATACACAGCTGGACTCACCTGCTCCCACTTTCTTCCGTTGTGCCATTTACAAACAAACACTTGCCTGGCTCAACTGTTCTGGGGGACTACGGTAAGCTTCATAATGTAAAATAATGTGGCCGGTGAAATGAAGAGCACGATCTGCTTAACATCCTAACATATTGCACATGTTGACTGCAGGTATTTACTTAAAAAGTAGCTACAAATATGACAATTTATTGAAAAACTTCAAAGACATAGTTATCGGTATTGAAAAACCATCCTGTGGCTATTTCCAAATACCCCAGTATGCGGTATACCACCCAAGCCTCCGTCTGGGTCTCCTGTATCTTAAGCCTGCCCAGTCTATAGTTTATTCTTAGATCAGACGGCTGGCAGGGTTAACCTACTTATTGGATTTCCTGAGAGGCTTGTGTAGAATCTCTGCAAAGACACACACACACACACATCCATTTCATGTGGCTGGTGTCAGAGGGCTGACAGCTGAGGGGACAGACAGATGAAATAAGAAGAATGGGAAAACCGTGTCTGGAATACTGCCAAGAAAACCTGCACCTTACCCTGTGTTTGGACTGGGAATTCACATTAGCTCATTATCCAGGAGTGATGATGAAGATTATGTTGATGGATTGGATTCATAAGGGGCTTTTTGAAAGGGATTTTTAATCAAATCAAACTGTATTTGTCACATGCGCCGAATACAACAGGTGTAGGTAGACCTTACAGTGAAATGTTTACTTACAAGCCCTTAACCAACAATGCAGTATCTAGAAAAATACCTAAGAAAAATAAGAAATAAAAGTAACAAAATTAAAGAGGAGCAGTAAAATAACAATGGCGAGGCTATATACAGGGGGTACCGGTACAGAGTCAATGTGCGGGGGCACCGGTTAGTCGAGGTAATTGAGGTAATATGTGCATGTAGGTAGAGTTATTAAAGGGACTTATAGTAACAGGGAGTAGCAGCAGCGTATAAAATGGTGGGGGACTATGCAAATAGTGTTCAGGAGTCTTCTGGCTTGGGGGTAGAAGCTATTCAGAAGCCTCTTGGACCTAGACTTGGCGCTCTGGTATGGCTTGCCGTGCGGTAGCAGAGAGAACAGTCTATGACTATGGTGGCTGGAGTCTTTGAGAATTGTTATGGCCTTCCTGTGACACCGCCTGGCATAGAGGTCCTGGATGGCAGGAAGCTTGTCCCCAGTGATGTACTGGGCCGTACACACTACCCTCTGTAGTACCTTGCGATCGGATGCCGAGCAGTTGCCATATCAGGCATATCTCGGCTGTGCTTCCCTTTGTAGTCTGTAATAGTTTGCACGCCCTGCCACATCCGACGAGTGTCGGAGCCGGTGTAGTGCAATTCGATCTTAGTCCTGTATTGATGCTTTGCCTGTTTGATGGTTCGTCGGAGGGTATAGCGGGATTTATTATAAGCTTCCACGTTAGAGTCCTGCTCCTTGAAAGCGGCAGCTCTACCCCTTAGCTCAGTGTGGATGTTGCCTATAATCCATGACTTCTGGTTGGGGGATGTACATACTGCCATTGTGGGGACAACGTCATCTATGCACTTATTGATGAAGCCAGTGACTGAGGTGGTGTACTCCTCAATGCCATCGGAAGAATCCCGGAACATATACCAGTGTGTGCTAGCAAAACAGTCCTGTAGCTTAGCATCTGCTTCATCTGACCACTTTTTATTGACCGAGTCACTGGTGCATCCTACTTTAATTTGAACTTGTAAGCGGGAATCAGAAAGATAGAATTATGGTCAGATTTGCCAAATGGAGGGCGAGGGAGAGCTTTGTACATGTCTCTGTGTGGGGAGTAAAGGTGGTCTAGAGGTATTTTCCCTCTGGTTGCACATTTAAACATGCTGGTAGAAATGAAAGTCCCAGGCCAGTAGGAGCGCCGCCTCTGGATGAGCGTTTTCCTGTTTGCTTATGGCAGTATACAGCTCATTGCCCGTAAAATGGCAATCATCCCCTCCGGCGCCATCACTAATGTTTATGTCCTGGTGTTCAGTATTAAGGAATTTAAAGGTAGTGCGAGCCAATGGTAACTGGTGTTAGCGCAATGACTGTACCTGCTGACTTCCAGTTATTGTGCGAACACTAGTTAGCGTTGGCTTGTGAAACTACGTCTTACTTCCTTCGTACTGCACGCAGAAACATGAAAATGGTGTCCACAAGTTAATTTGGTGAGTAGAAAAATGTCTTAATTGCCTGAATCTCACAGTATCCCTTTAATCACTGCCAAGTCAATATAACACATCAAAGGCTGCTACACTCATGAATTTCACCCCCTCACAGTGAGAGTGGTTATTTTGAGTAGAACACTTCCTTGTTTGATGATCAGCTGCCTGTTCCTACCACGTGATATGTGGCCTTCCAGACTTTGTTTATTTTCCCTGGGCTATAACTGGCTACTGTGTCAGTGGGCCAGGGGCTATGTGTCAGGGTCAATGTCTGGGCTAGTCAGAACCTGTGTGTGTGTGTGTGTGTGTGAGGGAGGGAGGGAGGGAGGGAGCTGGGGTAACAGTGGTGGTAATGGAAACAGGGTGGCAGAGAGAATCTGAGAGAAAAGGTTTGAGTCTGTGGTCCTGTGAAAGAATAGGCTCCCTGAACATTTAATGTGTTGGAGGAGGACTGTCACTGAGTGTTAGGAGTGTTTGAGAGGGAGAGGTTTAGGGACTGTGGGGTGTGTGTGGCTGTTGGGTTTGTAAGAGGAGTGGAGTGTGTAGAATGGGTCTTGGGGCGGGGTTAAACACACACATGAAAGTTAACAGCTGTGTGGGTGTGTGCAAGATTTAAAACATATCATATCTCATATTAAACCATAATTCAATTTGGTCATTGTTAAATGGTGCATGCTTTTCCCATGGAATAATATGATGATACAGTAAGGACCCCCACTGGTCGGAGCAGATAGATAGATAGATAGATAGATAGATAGATAGATAGATAGATAGATAGATAGATAGATAGATAGATAGATAGATAGATAGATAGATAGATAGATAGAGATAGATAGAGAGATAGAGAGATAGATAGATAGATAGATAGATAGATAGATAGATAGATAGATAGAGAGAGAGAGAGAGAGAGAGAGAAAGAAAAGGGTTGGGGGATGAGGAGTGAGAGAGGAGGTGGTGTGGATTATGGAGTGATGTGGGAGAGCAGAACTGCAGAGGTGGGGAATCTGAAAAACTGAAGGGTTGTTCCATTTGATTTCAAATTTTTTTCATTTAATTATTATTTTTTTTTTAAACTTTAAAATTTTTTTTGAGTGAAACTGGTCAGAGTGGTCAGAAAGTGACTTTTTGAACCTGAATGACAAAACATTCCAGAGATAAAAGTTGTCTTTATCACAGTAAGAGATTAACAGTTTAGACTTATAATTTAAAAGGTAACAGGTTTGTCAAAATATTTTTTTATTTCTTGAAAAATTGTGTTTTAATAAAAGTATATACTTTTTTGTCTTAACGTTTGAAGATTTAGTTAATATTCACAAATCTTCTGACTTAGACCCTAATTAACATAATCGGAGGTGTTTGTGTTGCGCCCAACATTGGTTGAGACACAGCATCCTCTTGAATAGAAGGTAGGTCATTTCAATCATAGAAGTAGGATTTACAGAATGGATCTATCCCCTAAGACTCCTGCAATTTAGCTGGTACACCATTTACATGTTTATTTAATTTAAATTGTAACTTCCAGTTACTACCACAAAGATGTCAACTTACATAATAATAATAATTTATTAAAAACTTTTACAGCACTTTTCATTACAGGATCTCAAAGCACATGAAAATCAAAATAAACGACAAGAAGTAATACATAGGTTTCACCAGCAGTTAGATCAAGTCGGTTTGAGTGCTTCTTGAAGCCTCCAGCAGACGGGTGGCCGCAGTCAGAGGATCTGGGAATGTTCTATTCTATTATCTATATTTCTATGATTTCAATAGTTTTCCTAAGGAAGATTGACAGTATAATTTATAACAACTGATATTCCCATTCAAGTTAACATTCTGTGATGTGTGGACCTCCAACCATATTTGTGGTACCATTTGAAAGTAAAAATGTTAATTATATTCCAATTTTAGTATGTCTGTTTTTGTTTTTATGAGTTTACACATTTTTAGATCATTGACATTAAAGTTATATAAAGATTTTTTTTTAAATTAAAAACGTTTTTTTTTTCTTCAGGAAATTATAAAATAGTTTGACATTCCTGTTAGTTATCTTTTCAATTATATCAAACTCAACTGTTTATCTTTTCCAGTGATGAAGTAATGAATGTCTCATGGTATGGTGGTCTATGCAAAATCTCTATATCCTCAATGTTTTGGCATTCAGGTCCAAAATGTCACTTTCTGACTGCAAATTATGTATGGAAAGTTTTGTTCAAATCAGGGGTGCGGTCAAATGGAATGATCCCGAATATTGACCTACTTAGCTACAGTATATAGAGGTAGTCATCGTCACTGATACACGGAACAAATAGGAGAGGGTAGAAAATGATGAAGAGGAAGGAACAAGGAGACTATGAGATGAAGAGAGAGTGCGATAGGAAGAAAAGATGTAGGGCAAAACAGCCTGAGAGAGAGATTTGCATAATATTTTTTCAGGTCACAGCAGGAGTCTGTAGGAAATCCACCAGTTTCCAAACAATGGGTTTGAGTCCACTGCTGTTTTAATAATTTACAGACAGTTCTATCAGTGGCTCTCCACTAGTCAGGCCCATATATACAGGTAACTACCCAGAAAAGGAAAGAGCAACATAAAGGGTGTAATATAGTAGGGTGTTGAGCACCACAAGCCAGAACACTTTCATTGCACCTCGGCATAGATTCTACAAACGCCTGGAACTCTATTTGGGGGATGTGGCACCATTCTTCCATGAGAAATTCCATCATTTGGAGATTTGTTGTTGGTGGTAGAAAACACCGTCTAAGGTACTCCAGAATCTCCCATAAGTATTCAATTGGGTTGAGATCTGGTTAATTAGTTGGCCATGGCATCGTTTTCATGCTTCATCAAACCATTCAGTGACCACTCGTGTCATATGGATGGTGGCATTGTCATCCTATGGGACATAGCCATGATAGCCAAAACAATGGCCAAAATAATGACCTGCCCAGTATTTACAGTTGAAGTCGGAAGTTTACATACAATTAGATTGGAGTCATAAAAACTTGTTTTTCAACCACTCCACAAATCTCTTGTTAAATAACAAACTATAATTTTGGCAAGTCGGTTAGGACATCTACTTTATGCATGACACAAGTCATTTTTCCAACAATTGTTTACAGACAGATTATTTCACTTACAATTCACTGTATCACAATACCAGTGGGTTAGAAGTTTACATACACTAACTTATTTTGGGAAGCTTGTGGATATAGATACTTTTGCACCTGTTACCTCCAGCATCTTCACCAGGTCCATTACTGTTGTGTTGGGATTGATTTGCACTTTTCGCACCAAAGTACGTTCATCTCTAGGGGACAGAATGTGTCTCCTTCCTGAGCGGTATGACGACTGCGTGGTCCCATGGTGTTTATACTTGCATACTATTGTTTGTACAGATGAACGTGGTACCTTCAAGTATTTGGAAATTGCTCCCAACGTTGAACCAGACTTGTGGAGGTCTACAATAGTTTTTTTCTGAGGTCTTGGATTATTTATTTTGATTTTCCCATGATGTCAAGCAAAGAGGCACTGAGTTTGAAGGTAGGCATTGAAATAAATTCACAGGTACACCTCCAATTGACTCAAAGTATGTCAATTAGCCTATCAGAATCTAGGTAGTCACCTGGAATGCATTTCAATGAACAGGTGTGCCTTGTTAAAAGTGAATTTGTGGAATTTCTTTCCTTAATGTGTTTGAGCCAATCAGTTGTGTTGTGACAAGGTAGGGGTGGTATACAGAAGATAGCCCTATTTGGTAAAATACCAAGTCCCTATGGCAAGAACAGCTCAAATAATCAAAGAGGAACAACAGTCCATCATTATTTTAACCTCTACGTGATCAGTGACCCCCCACCCCCCATGGGAGGTTTGAGCTAATGTGCTCTAATGTGATTAGCATGAGATTGTAAGTAACAAGAACATTTCCCAGGACATAGACATATCTGATATGGGCAGAAAGCTTAAATTCCTGTTAATCTAACTGCACTGTCCAATTTACAGTAGCTATAACAGTGAAAGAATACCATGCTATTGTTTGAGGAGAGCGCACAGTTATGACCTTGAAAATGTATCAATAAACTAATTAGACACATTTCGGCAGACTTGATACAACATTTTGAACAGTTATGCAATGCTTCATTGGATCAGTCTAAAACGTTGCAAATACACTGCTGCTATCTAATGGCAAAAATGTAAATTGCACCTAACCTGCAATAACACATTGTGACCTTTCTCATGCACTTCAAATATGATATGAAATTAATTTTAAATAGATTTCTTTGTGGTATCTTTTACCAGATCTAATGTATTATATTCACCTACATTAATTTCACATTTCCACAAACTTCAAAGTGTTTCCTTTCCAACCGTATCAAGAATATACATATCCTTGCTTCAGGTCCTGAGCTACAGGCAGTTAGATTAGTCATTTTAGGCGAAAATTGAAAAAATGGGTACGATCCTTGAAGGTCAGTCTGTCCAGAAAATGTCAAGAACTTTGAAAGGTTCTTCAAGTGCTATGAGGAAACTGTCTCTCATGAGGACTGCCACAGGAAAGGAATACCCAGAATTTCCTGTGCTGCAGAGGATAAATTAATTAGAGTTAACTGCACCTCAGATTGCATCCCAAATAAATGATTCACAGACTTCCAGTAACAGACAGATCTCAACATCAACTGTTCAGAGGAGACTGTGTGAATCAGTCCTTCATGGTCGAATGCTGCAAGGAAACCACTACTAAAGGACACCAATAATATGAAGAGACTTGCTTGGGCCAAGAAACACAAGAAATGGACATTAGACCGGTGGAAATCTGTTCTTTGGTCTGATGAGTCCAAACTTGAGATTTTTGGTTCCAACAGCTATGTCTTTGTGAGACGCAGAGTAGTTGAACAGATGATCTCCGCATGTGTAGTTCCCACCGTGAATCATGGAGGAAGAGGTGTGATGGTGTGGGGGTGCTTTGCTGGTGACACTGTTGGTGATTTATTTAGAATTCAAGGCACACCTAACCAGCATGGCTACCACAGCATACCGCAGAGGTACGCCGTCCCATTTGGTTTGCTCTTAGTCGGACTATCATTTGTTTTTCAACAGGACAATGGCCCGAAACACACCTCCAGGCTGTGTAAGGTCTATTTGATCAAGGAGAGTGATGGAGTGCTGCATCAAATGACCTGGGCTCCACAATCACCTGACCTCAACCCAATTGAGATAGTTTGGGATGAGTTGGACCGTAGAGTGAAGGAAAAGCAGCCAACAAGTGCACAGCATATGTGGGAAGTCCTTCAAGACTGCTATAAAAGCATTCCTCATGAAGTTGGTTGAGAGAATATCAAGAGTGTGCAAAGCTGTCATCAAGACAAAGGGTGGCTACTTTGAAGAATCTCAAATTTGTTTCACACTTTTTCGGTTACTACATGACTCCATATGTGTTATTTCATAGTTTTTATGTCTTCACTATTATTCTACAATGTAGAAAATAGTGAAAATAAAGAAAAAACCTTGATTGAGTAGGTGGTTCCAAACTTTTGACTGGTACTGTATATACAAAAGTATGTGACACCCTTCAAATGAGTGGATTCAGCTATTTCAGCCACACCTTAACGCTACAGCATACAATGACATTCTAGACAATTCTGTGCTTCCAACATTGTGGCAACAGTTTGGAGAAGGCCCTTTCCTGTTTCAGCATGACAATTCCCTCGTGCACAAAGCGAGGTCCATACAAAAATGGTTTGTCGAGATCACTGTGGAAAAGCTTGACTGGCCTGCACAGAGCCCTGACCTCAACCCCATCGAACACCTTTGGAAAGAATTGGAACGCCGACTGCGGGCCAATCCTAATCGCCAAAAGTCAGTGCCTGACCTCACTAATGCTCTTGTGGCAGAATGGAAGCAAGTCCCTGCAGCAATGTTCCAACATCTAGTGGAAATCCTTCCCAGAAGAGCGGAGGTTGTTATAGCAGCAAAGAGAGAACCAAGTCCATATTAGTCAAATCAAATCAAATTGTATTAGTCACATGCACCGAATACAACAAGAATACAACCTTACAGTGAAATTCTGAGTACAACAGGAATACAACCTTACAATGAAATGCTGAGTACAACAGGAATACAACCTTACAGTGAAATACTGAAAACAACAAGAATACAAACTTACAGTGAAATGCTGAATACAACAAGAATACAACCTTACAGTGAAATGCTGAAAGCAACAGGAATACAACCTTACAGTGAAATGATGAAAACAACAGGAATACAACCTTACAGTGAAATGCTGAGTACAACAGGAATACAACCTTACAGTGAAATGCTGAATACAACAGGAATACAACCTTACAGTGAAATGCTGAGTACAACAGGAATACAACCTTACAGTGAAATGCTTACTTACGAGCCGCTAACCGACAGTGCAGTTTCAAAAAATACGGATAAGAATAATTAATAAGAATAATCCATGCTGGTCTTGCCTTCCTTCTCGCCACCTTCCCCCATCTCCCCTTCTCTCCAGTATGTGTTGTTTTCCTGGCATCCTGGTTTTTACACATTTGATTGAATTCCATACCCTATACCCTCAAAACAGTCGAGTTTATGATAGTATTGAGTCTATCTGGAAAACAGACAGAGAAATGTTTGATTAGTTCCCAATTTGTGAAATCTTGCCACCATGTCAAGCTATAGCTCCATGTGTTAATTTAAGTTGCAACACGGACAGCATCAGGAATAACTGATCACACATAAGCTGTCACAGTCAGAAGCGATTGATTAATGATGAGGTAGGGAGACGAAGGGATGTTGGAGTGATTGAAACGATAAAAGAGAGATGGAGATGGTGAGAGTTTCAGTAAGAGAAAGAGAGAGAAATCTGATGAAAGATGTGACAGAGGAGATTCCATCACACATTGTTTTGTTCCTTTATTTATCTGGATCTGTTTTTCCTTACCTCCCTGCCCCCTCCCCTTTACTCTCCCTGTATCCCCTTTACTCCCCCTGTATCCCCTTTACTCTCCCTGTATCCCCTTTACTCTCCCTGTATCCCCTTTACTCTCCCTGTATCCCCTTTACTCTCCCTGTATCCCCTTTACTCTCCCTGTATCCCCTTTACTCACCCTGTATCCCCTTTATTCTCCCTGTATCCCCTTTACTCTCCCTGTATCCCCTTTACTCTCCCTGTATCCCCTTTACTCTCCTTGTATCCCCTTTACTCTCACTGTATCCCCTTTACTCTCCCTGTATCCCCTTTACTCGCCCTGTATCCCCTTTATTTATTTGTGTATCTCTATTTAACTAGGCAAGTCAGTTAAGAACAAATTCTTATTTACAATGACGTCCTACCAAAAGGCAAAAGGCTTCCTGCGGGGATAAAAATAAATAATATGTAGGACAAAACAAACATCACGACAAAAGAGACACCACAACACTACATAAAGAAAGACCTAACATGCTAAACAGACCGGACACTTCGTGCGCGAGCATCACAAAATACATGTAGAAATCCATGTTATTCAATTATTGCACCCACACTGCTCGCGGCGCCAACAAGCGTCTGAGACGCCAAGAGCTAAAATAGAACTCCTTTCTATTTCTGACGCAGATCGCTCTGCAAGTCCTGCTTCTCCCATCTCCTCATTGGTTTGTAGAAGCAGGTACCCACCTGCCATCTCCTCATTGGTTATACCCATGTGGGTGATTGAAAGACAAACTGTTTTGCCGGACATCGTGGTAATACAGTGAAAGTTTAGATGCGATCACCATATAAGTTCAACGATGAAAAAGCCTAGAAGGAGGAGAAATGACTAGAAACGATTCGGTTGGCCGTTTTATGTGTGGATTAATTGTCAGAGTAGAGGACCTTGTGCAGTTCAGGTAAAATAACAACTCAGTGTTTATATCCCAGGACAAATTAGCTAGCAAGTGCAAGCTAACTAGCTAAATTGCCATACATGTTTAATGCTTTTCGAACTGTCCTTAAATTCATGTCATTGGTTCAGAGTTTGTTTTGATATTTTAAATAATAAAATAAATTGGATATAATAAATTTATGCACGATAGCGCACGATGGCACACACGCGCACAGCCGGTTTGGGTTCCGTGTAAGACGACAACATAGCATGACAGCAACACAAGCCAACACAACATGTCAGCAGCACAACATGGTACAAACATTATTGGGCACAGACGACAGCACAAAGGGCAAGAAGGTAGAGACCACAATACATCACGCAAAGCAACCACAACTGTCAGTAAAGAGTTTTCATGGTTGAGTCTTTGAATGAAGAGATGGAGATAAAACTGTACAGTTCGAGTGTTTGTTGCAGCTCGTTCCTGTCGCTAGCTGCAGCGAACTGAAAACAGGAGCGACCCAGGGATGTGTGTGCTTTGGGGACCTTTAACAGAATGTGACTGGCAGAACAGGTGTTGTATGTGGAGGATGAAGGCTGCAGCAGGGATCTCAGATGGGGGGAGTGAGGTCTAAGAGGGTTTTATAAATAAGCATCAATCAGTGGGTCATGTGATGGTAACCAGAGATGACCAGTTTACAGAGGAGTATAGAGTGCACTGATGTGTCCTATAAGGAGCATTGATGGCAAAACTGATGGCTGAATGGTAAAAAACATCTAGCCGCTCGAGAGCACCCTTACCTGCCGATCTATAAATTGTCTCTCCATAATCTAGCATGGGTAGAGTGGTCATCTGAATAAGGGTTATTTTGGCAGTTGGGGTGAAAGAGGAGTGATTATGATAGAGGAAACCAAGTCTAGATGTAACTTTAGCCTGCAGCTTTGATATGTGCTGAGAGAAGGATAGTGTACTGTCTAGCCATACTCCCAAGTACTTGTATGAGGTGACTACCTCGAGCTCCAAACCCTCAGAGTAGTAATCACACCTGTGGGGAAAGGGGCATTCTTCTTACCAATCCACAAGATCTTTGTGTTGGAGGTGTTCAGAACAAGTTTAAGGGCAGAGAAAGCTTGTTGGACACTAAGAAAGCTTTGTTGTAGAGTGTTTAACATATCCTGGTAGGTTCCAGCAGAGTATAATACTGTATCATCTGCATATAAATGGATGAGAGGGCTTCCTACTGCCTGAGCTACGTATATTGTTGATGTAAATTGAGAAGAGCGTGGGGCCTAGGATCAAGTTTTGGGGTACGCCCTTGGTGACCGGCAATGGCTGAGACAGCAGATGTTCTGACTTTATACACTGCACTCTCCCTGTATCCCCTTTACTCTCCCTTTATCCCATTTACTTTCCCTGTATCCCCTTTACTCTCCCTGTATCCCCTTTACTATCCCTGTATCCCATTTACTCTCCCTGTATCCCCTTTACTCTCTCTCTCCCTGTATCCCCTTTACTCTCTCTCCCTGTATCCCCTTTACTCTCTCCCTGTATCCCCTTTACTCTCTCTCTCCCTGTATCCCCTTTACTCTCCCTGTATCCCCTTTACTCTCCCTGTATCCCCTTTACTCTCCCTGTATCCCCTTTACTCTCCCTGTATCCCCTTTACTCTCCCTGTATCCCCTTTACTCTCCCTGTATCCCTTTACTCTCCCTGTATCCCCTCTACTCTCCCTGTATCCCCTTTACGCTCCCTGTATCCCCTTTACTCCCCCTGTATCCCCATATATTTATGTCTGTCTGTTTCCTCTGTCTGTTTGTCTGTCTCTGTCTATATATCTTGAACACACATTTCTTAATTCTCTCCCTAATGCAATACCCCTCGCCAGGCCAGTACCTCTCAACTTGTAGATGAAGGGGTGGTCAGTAAATAAGTAACGTATGGACCGATATGTCTTTGGGTGGGGTTGGTGTAGGTCGTGTGTATATCGGGGGTAGATGGCTATAATGAAGATCACAGATTGGTCTGTGGGAGATGTTGGGGTGGGTGGTATGGTGGGGGTGGGGGCTCGTAATTAAATAACGGGTGGAACCCAGACTGGGGGTGGTGTTTCTGCGTGCGCTTGCGTGTGTGGCTGAATCAGGAGGGTCCCCAAGGTCAACATGAGGATTAACACAGGGAATATAGTAAATATGGGGGACAGGGATTACCATGAACTATTCATTAGTACCTGCGTTGGACTGACACAGGGATACAATCAGACAACGCTGCAGGGTGTGTGTTCTTGTGTGTTTGGTGTGTAGGCGGTAATAGCTGTGGAAGAGACAGGTGGCACATGTGTTTCTTTGTTTGTTTGTGTCAGACATATACAGAATGTTCAGTATGTTAGTAATAATCCTTAGGACACAAGCACAGTTATCTGAGCCACTAGGGAAGGTGACTTCCCCTTCCCTGTTCTGACTTACACACCCATCCCTCCAAACCTGTACCCTTACCCCTGTCTAGGACAGGACAGAAATTATGAAGGGAGGGGGGCTTCTGGGTGGGACGTTTCTGCACCCCTCAGAATGGGTTGGAAGGGGAGGTGGGGGTTGGACAGAGAGATGAGGAGAATAACGTAAAGAACCGACTCTCCAAGCAGCGGCTTTGCCATAGCAACGGGGAAACGGATGAATGAATGACATCACAGTGGTGGGGAGGTGAGAGAGTGTGAAATTGATTCGGTGAAAGAGTGTGGGAGGCGGGCATTTCGTTCGTTTGGTGGACAGGCACGTTTTCTCTCCTTCCTTCATCCCTTGTTCCCCGGACGGGGTCCTCCGGTAGGACTCTGGGTTCTCTTTTTCTTTCTTTCATTCTTTCATTCTTTCTTTCTTTCTTTCTTTCTTTCTTTCTTTCTTTGATGTAAATGTTCCTGTGTTTCTCAGAACATGTAGGGTGAATGGTGGAGGTTATTTTATCTGTTTTTCTATCTTCCCGTCTCTTCGTTAGAGCAGGTGTTTGGGAGTTTCTTAGAGAACATGCCGGACTAGAGGAGAGAGCAAGTGTGTGCATGTTCTGTGGGTCTGAACAGCAGGTGTGTGTGTGTGTGTGTGTGTGTGTGTGTGTGTGTGTGTGTGTGCGTGTGGGTGGGTGGGTCGGGGTGTGTGGGTGGGTCGTGTGTGTGCGTGGGTGGGTCGGTGTGTGTGTGGGTTGGTAAGTGGGTGGGGGTTGGGGGTGAGGTTATTGCTCCTGGCTATAGGGAATGAAAGGACAGGCAAATGGCTGTGCAGTTGTCATGGTTCTAAATATACCATGAAATACTAAGGATGTGTGTGCTGTGCAGTGTTTCCCCTAGGACTTTTTTCAGAAGCGGTGGGAGGCAGGTCTTAAATGTGCAATTTTAAAAGCGTGTCCATGCAGAAAATAAATAAATGGAGGCCGGGATTAGATAGAGGGACACACAGATCAGTACATGGGAATCTGTTAGCAATTACACTGATTTAAAGTGTATAAAATGGGGTAAAATTAAGCTGGTTTACTGGTGCTTTGATGCATTCAACCTGCTGGCATTCAATAGCAACAACACCACAATGACAGTTTCATTTTATATGGAGTCGCTGACCTCCAATTGATGACTAGCCTGGCCTGCCTTGACCCCAGACGGACTGACAATCAGGGTTATAGTTTAGGGTTTATGGTTGAACCAATCAAAATGCTCAATCTATGTAGTGGAAACACAACATGGCTGAGATGATGGAAACAAAACATAAGGGACATCACAGCTGAAAGTCATCATACAGCCACATGAACATCTCTGTGGACTATTTTGGAATAGTTTTTAGTCTATACATTTCTCAGTGTATGTTATGCTACGCAGGGAAAAACATAGCATTCCAATGGTGTGCCATGTTCATGTGTTGATCAAATGCTACAATGTAAAGATATGCTATCAGCTTCAAGGCCTCTGATGCTTTTGTTTTAGGTTAAGGTTTCAAGAACATTCTGAGAAGCTTGATATTATTATGGAACGTTATGGAACATTATGGGAATGTTCTAGAACCAGCCTGTGGTGGTGTTGATGTGCAAGGTGTGTGACGAGCAAGACAGATCTGTCCAGACTCAACCCCTAAGGGTTCTCTCATCCAATATTAATGTTCTGCATGAATATACATGGGCCATTTCTGGCAATTTAAATGGAAGTTATAGTAGAAAGTCTCAGTCAATGATAGGTATGGGTTAGGAGGGTGTGTCAAGATCACATGAAGTTCACATGAAGAGCCAGTAAGTGGTTAGGAGAAAGGTCCCGTTTGAAAGATGCATTTTGAATGACTATCTGGCTAGCTAATATAATTGAATAACTAAGAAGATGGTAAATTAAGAGAAAGGTGGTCTTTGAGGACAATAAAGTCTATATATCTAAATCGGTGAGGAGAGGACTGACTATGT
This sequence comes from Oncorhynchus tshawytscha, assembly GCF_018296145.1. Lineage (NCBI taxonomy): Eukaryota > Metazoa > Chordata > Actinopteri > Salmoniformes > Salmonidae > Oncorhynchus > Oncorhynchus tshawytscha. The sequence continues at coordinate 25,263,691 of NC_056454.1, read as the reverse complement.
GTGTCTCAGTGTAGCGGATGCCAGGTCTCTTCTCGCCTCCCTGCAGCCCAGCTCAGTGAGAGTAACCCTGCACACTCAGGTATATATACAGTTGTAGCACTATGCTCACACTAAACATTTATATTGCATTTCCAGAAGAGGAGAAGGTAATTATTTAAGCTTTGCAACTTTAGCTTGCTCTCTCCCCCCTCTCCTTATCCTGGATTAACACTCTTTGCCTCCCTCTCTGTCATTCTGTCTCTCCTCTGTCATTCTCTTTCTGATCTCTCTCTCCATCTCTCTCCTCTTCTGTACTTCCCCCTTCCCCTGTCCTCTCCTGTCAGCAGGGGCGGGATAGAGGAGAGATTTTGATGTGTGTGTGTCATCTGGTCTGCGTGGTTGTGGTCAGATGGACCCTCTGTCTCTATGGAGACACACACACGCCAGGGGAGTCAAGCCTCTAATAGAGATGAGCTGCACATTTGTGCTGTTGGAAAATGTGTGTTTGTGTTTATGTGTGTTCATTTGCATGTGTAGAGTGTGTTAAGCAGAGAAAAGCTGTATATTTGGATGCCTGTAATGCTTTGGAATGGCATGTAGGTCTGGCTGATTCACAGAACAACTTGGACACAGTCCTGGTATTAGACTAGAGTCATTTAGAATGAAACCCACAGATCAGTTGGCTCAACAGCCCTCCTCCCTCCCTCCCTCCCTCCCTCCCTCTGTTTTTTCATGGCCAGCTCTGATCTGACAGCTGAGTGAGTTGGGATGGGGGAAGTTTAGGGAATGTTATGACTTCAGCAGTAACAGCTGACATAGTGACTTCACAACATAACCAACATCATCTGCATTCCTGCCATGTGTAATTCTCACTATGAGAGGGGCAATGTGCGAGTGTTAGACTTTGCTTGTGACTCAGTGTGTTTGTTTGTTAGCCAGTGTGAGTGGGGATATGTGGTTTTGTGCTTGCGTTCGCTTGTATGTTCGAGAGTCGGTGTGTGTTTCATTCAGAGAGAGCGTGTGTCTGTCAGTATGTGTGTTTGTGAGTGAGTAAGCATCAGTGGGTAGCAGCAGCGGTCATGGTTCTCAGTCTTAGACGAGCTGGGGAAGGGGAAGGTAAGTTGAGGAGGCCGCTCCACTCAGAATTCTGCATTGTGGGACTGTGTCAGGGGCTTGTGGGATTTGCGTTGTTCCTTTGTGTGGTTGGTTATTGATTGTCTCTTGCCCAGGATGTGTCACCTCCTCTATTCTATACTGTCCTTTGTACTGGCTGGCTGGTCAATGGAGGGGGAGGGGGGAATGTGTGGAGAAAGAGTGTAACTGGTTGAACGGAAAAGGGGTGACGATGGAGATAGAAAGATGGCTAGTTACTGATTGGTGCTGCTTTTAAGTTATTTACTCTTCTTGCTTTTCTGTCTCTTTCTTTCTTTCTCTATCTCTCTCTCTCCCTCTCTCTCTCTTTTCTCTCATTTTCTTTCTCCCCTTTCCACCCTTTTCTCTCCCTCCCTCCCTCCCTCCCTCCCTCCCTCCCTCCCTCCCTCCCTCCCTCCCTCCCTCCCTCCCTCCCTCCCTCCCTCCCTCCCCTTCTCTCCCCTCTCCCTCCCCTCAGCTATCATTGGTAATGACCTGAATCATTCTCCTCTCTGTCATTACTGCTCTGCTGCACTCTTCCCTGTCTTTTACACTACATATGGCCTGTTTCTGCTCCTGCTTTACCAGGCAGATAGGCACGTTTGGATATTTTAGACTTGATCTCCTTTAGTTGGGTTAGTATAGTTTGGGTTTGGAAGTCAGCGATACTGTTTGGCAAAATGTGTAAACTGTTTGGTTTCCAGGGCTATTTATTTAACAGTGGGATATTACCGGTTGATCCATGTTTAGTATAACGACTTGAATGTAGCATTCTCACTCAGATTAGCATGATGCTAATAGTGGCACAATTTATGCATCTGACGGGGACAATGCACATCAATTAACATTTCTGTAAATGTGATAGGTAAATTAAAAAAAACATCAATCAGTCTCACATTCTCAGAATGTAGTGTTGGGTATCAATTGACCTCTGAACCTTCTGTCTGGTTTGATTTATTGTAGGAGCCCTGACTGTAGCTGATCATTTACTCATAGTGAGGTGGTCTCATCAAACATTCAGCAGCCATTCTGGAGTGGAATGGAGCTGTATCTCTATCTGTATCTGTGAGCTGTATCTGTCATTGTTCCTGGCAGCAGCCTGGCAGCCTGCAGACTCCTAGCTGTCTACTCTGACATGGACAGGAATAATCAGGAATAGTGGCCTAATTGGTTCCTCTGACGCCACACTGGAGACTGGCAGACTGGCACATGGTGTAAAGAGGCAGTGCACTTTCCTGGAGCACTTTATCAGACTGGAGTTACTGTATGGTTTGTGTGTTTGGGATGTGTGTGTGTGCATATTTGCATATCTGTGCGAACATGTTGGTCCTAATTTGTCGATGAATAAATATGAGTGTGTGTGTTCCTTTCCTCGAGATGTTGACCTATAACAGTCTACCTTGTCTCAACTGGGTCAATATCATCATTAGTAGAAGCTGTTATGTACTATTACGCCTATGATCTATTATTTATACCTCCAGTTCAGTGGAACACAGGGTTGAGCTGGTCTTTTGGAGGGGAAGATGGAGGGATTATAGGTTGTAATCCAGGATGATACTGAGATTAAAACAGATTACACACACACTGAGGAGATCTGTGGACTTAGACCAGGTGTGTGTGTGTGTGTGTGTGTGTGTGTGTGTGCGCAGTAACAGTGTGCTGGACTAGCTTGGTTCTGTCTCTTGTCAAATGTGTGGGCAATTGGTGCTTTGCTGGAGTTTGTTTTTCAGAGGAGAGCAAATGGAGGGAGCTAGAGGAAGCTGAATGATTCTTCTGCCTGTTGTCCCTCTGCTGTGCTGTGAAGCGTAACACGCTCTGATACAAGACCACTCTCTCCCTCATTTTAGACCAGGGAAAAACATCAATCCTTTAGTGGGCTCTCTCTTCCTTACATAGTACACACCCTCCAAAACACTCAGTCACTTAGACATGGGCTTGTACACCAAATATTCCACAATAACAGCCTCCTATACACACACACGGATATACACTACATGACTTAAAGTCTGTGGACACCTGCTTGTCGAACATCTCATTCCAAAATCATGGGTATTAATATGGAGTTGGCCCCCCCTTTGCCTCCACTCTTCTGGGAAGGCTTTCCACTAGATGTTGGAAAATTGTTAAGGGGATTTGCTTCCGTTCAGCCACAAAAGCATTAGTGAGGTCTGGCACTGATGTTGGCCGATTAGGCCAGGCTTGCAGTCGACGTTCCAAATCATCCCAAAGGTGTTCAATGGGGTTGAGGTCAGGGCTCTGTGCTGGCCAGTCAAGTTTTTCCACAACGATCTAGACAAACCATTTCTGTGTGGACCTAGCTTTGTGCACGGTGGCATTGTCATGCTGAAACAGGAAAGGGCCGTCCCCAAACTGTTGCCACAAAGTCAGATGCACAGAATCGCCAAGAATGTAATTTTATTCTGTAGTGTTAATGTTTCCCTTCACTGGAACTAAGGGGCCCGGACCATGAAAAGCAGCCCCAGACTATTATTCCCCCTCCACCAAACTTTACAGTTGGCACTATGCATTCATGCAGGTAGTGTTCTCCTGGCATCCGTCAAACCCAGATTCATCTGTCGGACTGCCAGATGGTGAAGCGTGATTCATCACTCCAGAGAGCGCGTTTCCACTGCTCTAGAGTCCAATGGCGGCAAGCTTTGTACCACTCCAGCCGACACTTGGCATTGCTCATGGTGATCTTAGGCTTGTGTGCAGCTGCTCGGCCATGGGAACCCATTTCAAGAGTTATTGTGCTGATGTTGCTTCCAGAGGCAGTTTGAAACTTGGTAGTCAGTGTTGCTACCGATGGCATTCTATGACGGTGCCACGTTTAAAGTCTTCAGTAAGGCCATTCTACTGCCAATGTTTGTCTATGGATATTGCATGACTGTGCGCTTGATTTTATACACCTGTCAGCAATGTGGCTGAAATAGCTGAATCCATTAAGTTGAAGTGGTGTCCACATACTTTTGTATATATAGTGTACTTTCTAGAACAGCATGTTGTATGAAACAGACACTTAATGAACCCCATAATCCTAAACAGGAAACAAACCGCTAACACTAGTGTCGCAAATGACACCACCATATTATTACATCACTAAATCAGAGCCCATATTCACAAAACACTTCTTACTCAAAAACAAGAAGCTTCTTATTTTAAGGAAAAAAATAAGAAGTTTATAAGTGCAATTTCTCAACAATATCTTATGATTTAAGGATTTTCCTACGAATTTCTCAAACATTTTCTTATGAATCTTCTTCAGATGTTTGTTGCTAGTCAACGGTTTTAGCAAGCTATCTATATCTAGTTAGCAATGACAATCATGTTAGCATATTTCCTACTGAGATTACTGTTCTAAAACATGTTATTGGGTTTAAATAATCAATACTGAAACTTTCAGATTAAGTTTGTGAGTGAATTAAACATGTTAAATTGCTTTCATTAGCTTTTTCTCTCACTGCCCTTAGTTTAAGACAAGGTTTTAGCCATCTTGGAATTAATAACATTTCCAATGACTTTATTTTCAAAAATCTAATTTCTTAACTTTTTGATTAAGGAGAAACAGAAGAAATTACAGAAGAAGTGTTCCGTTAACCTTTTTAAGGAATAGCAACTTTGCTTAATTAACTTTCTTCTTAAGTTTATAGTTAAGGAAAACATTTCTTCTTAAGAAGGTTTTGTGAATCTGGGCCCAGCTTCTTATTATTACATCATCGGTTATCGCCCGTTACATCATCACCATTGCCATGCAGGCCCGATGATGCCCGACGCCATCTTGCTCTACCATGTTCTATGAATGCATTGCAGTGAGACTTATGAGAGCTTTGAAATGGCCAATCAGGCCCTTTATCTACTTCCCCCAGAGTCAGATGAACTCGTAGATACAATTGTCATGTCTCTGTATCCAGTATGAAGGAAGATAGAGGTAGTTTCGCGAGCCACTGTTAGCAGTTGTGCTAGCACTAGTTAGCAACTTCCTTCAAACTGTACGCAGAGACATAAACATGGAATCCACACGTTCTTCTGACTCTGGGGAAGTAGATAAGGGGCCTGATTGCTAAAATCCCAAAGTACCCCTTTAATATGACCTTCAATATGTAGGTGAGAGTGACAGAGAGTCAGTGACAGTGAGGAAGAGAAGGGGGAAACAGAGGGAGAGAGGTGGGGATGATGAGGAAAAGTGGGGATGATAGAGGTTGAGGAAGAGAAGGGGGAAACAGAGGGAGAGAGGTGGGGATGATGAAGAAAAGTGGGGGAAACAGAGAGAGCGAGGGGGATGATAGAGAGTGAGGAAGAGAGGAGGGAAACAGAGAGTGATGGAAAGTCAGTGACTGGGAAAGAGAGGGGGAAGATAATACCTAACCCAGTTAATAATAGAGCATTGGATTAGAGGGGTGTGTGGGGGGGGGCGGTGGGATGTGTGTGTGTGTGTGTGCATGTATGTGTATGTGAAATTTCTCATTAACAGAGAGAGGCTCTAATCAGACCAGTCCAGATGGACACCAGAGAGAGTTTGTGTGAATACAGTATTAACGAGAAAGTGTGTCTTATTCTCCCTGAATTAGTTTTGAGGACACCCCTGTATGCATTTAATTTGATATAAATGAAGATTTAGCCAATTGGTTTGTTTGCCTATCCGCAGTTCAAACAGCCAAACCCTAAAATATGAGAAATTTGGGTTGTAAAATAAATAAATATTTATTTGTGTAAATATATCACACAAAATGAATAATTGATTTAAGGGGGTCCCACCTCATGGTTAATTCATTAATGTAGCCCAACATTCCCAGAGCCACGGAAGAAAGTGTTAATAGCGAGCGTTGGTTCAGGGCAAGAACACAATGTATTACTTGGCAACATTAATCTGTATTAGAGCTCATCTAACTTTTGAAATGACACATACACACAGGGCCGTGCACAGACCCTTGGTGGGCATGTGCTCAAACCCTTTTGTTTTTCTTCAGCAAACGTGGCCACATACTTGTTGAGCAATTATGACAAGAAGGGGGAAAAGCAGCACAATCTGATGAGGAAAGTATTTTGCTAAACTATTTTGAACTGGAATAAATGCTGCACTCATAAACAATGATCAACACAATTTCAGTCAAAATAGAAAATTGTCAGAAATACTATAGCCTACCATTGACTATAGCCAACCTAACTCCATGTGTTTCCACTATCATGTATCCCAGTGGGTTTGAAACTTTTTCACCTGCAATCCCCAAAAAGTACTGGTACAAAACTTGCAAGCCCCCCCGCGCATACACATGCACACGTGAACATACACACACAATCTCAATGTAGCCTGTCATTCCAGCCATAAACGGTGATGCATTTTCAAAACGCAACATAGCTTACAAAAATAAACTACGTTTTACACCTGCATTTTGAGTTGAAAGTCATTCATGTTAGTAGCCAATTTCAATCAGGGATATATCTTGTCACTTCCTTAGTTTTTGCACGCCAATGCTGATGACTGGCTACTGGTCAACTATCAAGACGCGCACATTTTTGTTTCTGAAGCATAGATGAGGGGAATTATACCACCATCGAAGAGGGTACTTTGGAAACTGAAAGAGCAAGAGGGCATGTACTCTGCACAGGTGGAGCCCTATCGGTTGTTGTCAGGATAAGGTTGTCTCAGTATTGATTCCCATCAGAAGGAAGGTGTTGATACTATGGTGATATTGATGTTTGTCAGCAGGAGCATCAGTTGACAGCCGACTGACACTAAACCTCACTCCTCTTAGAAAGCATGCATTCTCAACCACACACTCTCACACTCTCACACTCTCACGCACGCACGCACGCACGCACGCACGCGCGCGCACACACACACACACACACACACACACACGCACGCACGTGATTCTAGCTGGTTAATAGAACACAGTAGATCTCTCTGTCAGTACTTGACCTGATTACAGTCATGGAGAGAGACTCAACATTAGGATGTGCCTGCATAGCAACACAGATTCATAGATTAGTCTACAAGTAAGTTCTTTAAATTGGGACCAAATTTCACAATTTGTCACACTGTTACAATTATTCTCACTGTCGTTGTGTTACTAACTCTACTGTGACATGGTGCATTGCTAGTGTTACGGTCACAAAGACACATACTGTATATCTTGTACATGTTTGGGTCTTTTGACAGTACCACAAAAGTGTGTTATTGATGAATAGCAGCATCAATGGCCAATGTAAAGGTTTGTGTGCACTGTATTTGTCTGTTTGTGCTGTAGGCCTACTGTTTGTGTTGACCAAAGTAGAATGCAGTGGATCCTCATCAGCTTACTATGTGTTTGTGTGCTTGGGTGGGTGGGTGTATGTATGTTGGGTGTGTGTGGGTGGGCGTATGTATGTTGGGTGTGTGGGGGTGGGCGTACGTGTGTTGGTTGTATGTATGTTGGGTGTGTATTGGGTGGGTGCATGTGTGGTGGGTGCATGTGTGTATTGGGTGGGTGTGTGTGTATTGGGTGGGTGTATGTGTGTTGGGTGGGTGGGTGTATGTCTGTGGGTGGGTGGGTGTATGTGTGTTGGGTGGGTGGGTGGGTGTATGTGTGTTGGGTGGGTGGGTGGGTGCATGTGTGTTGGGTGGGTGCATGTGTGTTGGGTGGGTGTATGTGTGTTATGTGTCTGTGGGTGCATGTATGTGTGTTGGGTGTGTGTACGTGTGCTATGTGTATTGGGTGGGTGTATGTGTGTTGGGTGGGTGTATGTGTGTTAGGTGGGTGTGTGTGTGTTAGGTGTGTGTTGGGTGGGTGTATGTGTGTTGTATGTGTGTTAGGTGGGTGTTGGGTGGGTGTATGTGTATTGGGTGTGTCTTTTGTGGGTGTGTGTTGGGTGGGTGTATGTGTGTTGTATATGTGTTGGGTGGGTGTATGTGTGTTGTATGTGTGTTGGGTGGGTGTATGTGTGTTGGGTGTGTGTTAAGAGTGGAGGAAGGATAAAGAGTGTCAGCTCACCAGGCAGGTCACCATGACACAAGTCAGTGTTTGACATCCATCCATGTCTGAGGACTTCGGGAGTTGTCAAGGAAACCCGCCACTAGCGGCAACAGTGAGTGTTGTTGACAGGGATAGCGAAAGGTTATAAGCATCTGAATCCAAAGGTTGTATGTATAAATCCAGCGATAGAAAGTTGTTCTTGATATTTTTTTTCAAGCCCAAACCTTCAACCTTACTGTGGTGTATTGAGAAATGTGTTATGTGTTAATGAGTTTAGATTTAAAATGGTTGCAAATAGGAAATGGGATTTTTTTTTGCAGGGGTTGAGTTATTTGAATAAACAAATGACAATAGGGTTTCCGTTCTTACATTGAAGTGATTGGATTACGAGATTAAAGGGTGGTTAAAGTTCAATTAAGTATTGGGGAGTTGGGCTGAAGACACTGTAGAGAGTAGTCAACTGGGATGTGTTAAGGAGAACATGAAATAAATCTGTTCTATTTATTATAATCACGCTTCGGAGTCTTCAGTAAAGGAACTCGTCATTTTAGGATGCAACACTTATTTCAACCATTTGGAGTTAATGCCTAACCATAAAAATGTGTAGTTAATGCCTAACCATAAAAATGTGTAGTTAATGCCTAACCATAAAAATGTGTAGTTAATGCCTAACCATAAAAATGTGTAGTTAATGCCTAACCATAAAAATGTGTAGTTAATGCCTAACCATAAAAATGTGTAGTTAATGCCTAACCATAAAAATGTGTAGTTAATGCCTAACCATAAACATGTGTAGTTAATTCCTAACCATAAAAATGTGGAGTTAATGCCTAACCATAAAAATGTGGAGTTAATGCCTAACCATAAAAATGTGGAGTTAATGCCTAACCATAAAAATGTGGAGTTAATGCCTAACCATAAAAATGTGGAGTTAATGCCTAACCATAAAAATGTGGAGTTAATGCCTAACCATAAAAATGTGGAGTTAATGCCTAACCATAAAAATGTGGAGTTAATGCCTAACCATAAAAATGTGGAGTTAATTCCTAACCATAAAAATGTGGAGTTAATGCCTAACCATAAAAATGTGGAGTTAATGCCTAACCATAAAAATGTGGAGTTAATGCCTAACCATAAAAATGTGGAGTTAATGCCTAACCATAAAAATGTGGAGTTAATGCCTAACCATAAAAATGTGGAGTTAATTCCTAAACGTAACCTTAAGCACTTTGACATTTTAAGTTTGAAACAAATATGAAATTTGACATTTGTGAAACGGATGAACGTCTAATTCTGACATGAGACTTTTAGAGCTTGTAGGAATAAACAGTGTCACCGTGGTAACAAGTTGAGACATTCACAAGCGAGCCACGCCTGGTGTGAAGCAATGTGCCTTGGCCAATATCAATCACAGTGTGACCTTTACACACACACACACACACACACACACACACACACACACACACACACACACACACACTGAATGACCTCTCTGGTTCTGGCAGAGAGATGATGGTAGAGTGAATCCCAGAGGGAAAGTCTAGACATTGTTGATACCATAAACACTGAGCTCTCAGCTGTCATATGCTGCTGTATAAATCAGAGAATAGGTGGAAGGTGCTATTCCATACAATGGTAATCATTAATAAAATATGACTTCTTACTCCAAATTATATGACATACATGATGTCATGTTTGGATGATTGTGTGTAAAGATGCTTTGTGGTTATACGTAATATCTACTCCTGTATATGAGATAGAAGTGTCTTGTTTGGATGCTTCTAAGTAAACATCTTCCATGGTGCGTTGTAACAGGGTGTAGTAGTGCGCTTCCTCCTCTGGTGTTTAGCAGGGACACTGGCCTCATGTCTGAGTGTTTAGTGACAGGTACAGAGCCTTCCCCTGACAGCCGTCTACACATCTGTACTCTACAGGACCACCGCTCACTGACGGTCAGGAGTCAATGTCAGTTTAGAGACTGACAGACGGACTCACAGACAGACAGAAAGACACTTCCTGAAAGGAGTCTCACACAGAGACAGAGCAGTCTGTGCATCAAATGAACAGTCTGTTTTGAATTGATAACCAAATGTAATCCCAGGGACAATAAACCATACAACATCATAGCCTTATTAGAATCCCCCAAAATGGTATTTTGTTTAAAAGTTATTACTAGGTGATTCACTGCTATTTTGAAATGGTAAAAACAGCTGTAGCCATGAGAAAAGATGATGACATTCTAGTTTTATCTGATAAGGGAGCAAATTAGTGATGTGACAAATGTACAATGTTAATGTTAAAGGTGCAATTTTTAAATATTTTAAACCGCAAGAAAAACTCAGAAAATGACATGAATTCACAATTCAGATATGATCCTGCGTATGACCGCTAGGGGGCAGTGCAGTTCAATCTACCACAGTCCTGGCAACTTACCAGATGCTGCTTACCTTCCTGCTGTCCCCCACCCACTCACCAACAATGGTAGTTAATATCATTTTAGGTTCTCTGCAGTGCCCCTCTCCCCCATGTTATCAGTTGTCAGCACATGGGACTTCTCATTAATGTGATGGATAGTTAAAGTGATGTATGACAGCATGTTCATAGGCGTCCAACAATCTGTTGTCAATGCCACGTATGGTGTTTGACAGCACTTTGTACTTACTTCCCTTAGTGATGATGATCATGACCTGTTAGTGTTAGTTTTGATAACTGAACTGTGATTTTTTTTTTAAACATTTGGGTTTGGGATTTTGCCTAAATGTTAAGGATCCAAAGGTCATTCAAAGATTCACACCCCTACAGCGAATACATTCAAGCAGCATATCAAACTTGGATAATGTTGTAGGTTACACCTGCAAGTATACAAATGCATACCAGGGCATTTTATTTCTAAATCTGATTATGGGGGAGATGTGGGAAACTAAAAGGCTAGCTTGCTTGCTTTTTTAGCCAGCTAGATAGCAAACTGCTTGCGGAGAAGCCTATGGCAGGCACAAAATTAGATAATGTAAAACGAACTTAAACTTTCATTACATCTAGCTATTATTACACAGCTGGAATGCCGATTTAAGCTTTTTACATGTCCTAATAATTAGAAAGGTTGCTCAGAAAACCAATATGCTTACTTCGATTTTGACCATGTGCCAATTAAGATAAGTAGAGTAAGGTGTTTACATTACTATTTTCATACTCGGCCTACTGCCATAATCAGTTTAATATTGAATGACTAGTGAGCATGTAAACATACTTAGACAGGGGTTTCTTGGGGGGGGGGGCATGTTGTTACCCTCCAGAGAATCAGGTGATCCCCGCTGTCCCTCTCTGTGGGCTGACCTTCTCAACAGACAGAGTAGACCAGACAAACAGGGTCTCCGTCTCTCCTATATTCTTCCTTTCATCTCTACACCTTCTTATCCATCACTCCCGATTCCTTTCTCTCCTACTATCTCTCTCTCTCTCTCTCTCTCTCTCCAACTATCTATCTCTCTCTCTCTCTCTCTCTCTCTCTCTCTAACTGGGTTGTTGATATTCATCATTAATTTACTACAAGCACAATGCACACAAACACATAAACACATGCTACTCTCTAAGGGTGATGTGCTGGATGTTGAAGGCATGTTGTGGCTGCTGTTTTTGGCTCCTGTGTTGGAGGAGAAGCAAAGATTTTGTGACCTGATTTCATATGACAGGATTTACTCTAGCATGTCTCAGATGCTTCCTCTCTCTCTCTCACTCAATCTCTTACTTTCTTTCTTTCTCTCTCTCTCTTTCCCTCTCTGTCTCTCTCTTTGTTTTGTTGTCTTTCTCCCCATCTCCATTGTTCTTACTGTCACTACACTGTCATTCGTAATCCCCCTCCTCTGTCCCTCTCTCTCTCTCCATCTGCCAGGTGTGTTACATGTAGGTTGGAGTAGCAGAAGTTGACAGGATGGTAGAAGAAAAACAATCACTCTCACGATATACCAGCCCCTGCACGCATACGCACACACACACACACACACACACACACACACACAGAGAGAGAGAGAGATACACCAGTAGACCCTGTAGTACAGTGGCACAGCTTCAAAATGTATGTCAAAATCCAGATTTAGTCACACAATCCATAAATTGAAGCTGCACACATACAGAGACACCCACACTGGCACGTATGCACACACACACACACACACACACACACACACACACACACACACACACACACACACACACACACACACACAGCCTCTTTGCTATGTTGCAGCGAACATATTCATACATGCAAATCAGTCTCTCCTCACCGGCTAAAATATATTTTTGCAGTAAACGTACAGACACACTCACACAGACATACACACAAACACACTGCTGCGATTGTGCTGTATGAGAGAGGGGGTGACAGATGTATGATGGAGGGTGTGACCTGTTGTTAAATGGCAACCAGGCTTATCTAGAGCAAATATATTGACCAGTTAAAGAACCATTGGTGAACACTTAGCCAGTCACAGCACTAAGAACAGAGCAGAGCCGCACTGCTGCAGCTGAGCACCCCTCTCTCCTCTCTACCTCCCTCTATCGTTTCCTCTCTAGCTTGCTTCCTCCTTCTCTCTTGCCATCTTTCTATCTATCTCTATTTTCCCTTCTTTCCCTATTGTTTCACACTCTACCTGCCTATCCCTCATTTTCTAAAGCTCTCTCAATTGCTTTCTACCCTTTGCTTCCTCCTTTTCCATTCTCCCTCTTTCTCCTCTCATCCTCTCTCTGTCTCTCTGTCTCTCTGTCTCTCTGTCTCTCTGTCTCTCTGTCTCTGTCTCTGTCTCTGTCTCTGTCTCTGTCTCTGTCTCTCTCTCTCTCTCTCTCTCTCTCTCTGTCCCTCTCTCTCTCTCTCTCTGTCTCTCTCTCTGTCTCTCTCTCTCTCTCTCGTGAAGAGGCACAGCAATTCATTCCGTCTCTTTTGTTTTCAGCTCAAGAAAAGCAGTAGGAGGTGTGTGTGTCAGGCACATTGCATTTGTGTCTGTGGTGTGTATATCTCTGAATGTGTGGAGCATTGCGTCAGGGGGGTGTGTTGCACTGGGGGTGGGTCTACCGCGCTGTCAGTCAGTGACGCACACTGAGCACGTGCGCCGGTCATGGTTGGGGAGAGGTTGTGTGGTGGTTATCTGACCGATGGCTGGGAGAGCTGCAAGAGCTGCAAGCGTTGCAGCCCTGCGATGTTGTGTGTGCCTGCTGAGTGTGTCTGTCTGCTCTGCTGCAACCCGAGTCCTATAGTGAATAATGCAGAGCAGAGCAGCTGAATGAATAATGCATTGTGCAAGTTTACTAGCACTGCTGTTAGCTTAACCAGAGCTGGAAGGAAGGAACCTGTGGCTGCCTCTGTCTGTCTCACTCTCTGACTATCTGACTGACTGACTGGTACAAGGAGAACATGTCCCACTACCATTTTCTCAAATGCTGTAAGTAAGCCCTGGACAGCTGTCCTCCCTTTTCTGTCTCTCTACCTTTTTCTCTCTCTATTTGTCTAGTAGTTGCTAATGTTGTTTATGTCAGTGTGTAGCAGATGCAAGTGTGTGTGTGAGAGAGAGAGAGAGAGAAAGTGACAGGTGTGTCTGTATTAGCTCATGCCTATCTTGTGTGTATGAGAGCATGATGTGACTATCTCTGGCAGTTTATGATGTAATGTACCTGTGTAACATTTGGTATGATAGTGTCATGCATAGTAATGGTGAGCCAATGTGCCTCTGATATTACATTCTGATGTAGCCAGCGTGTGCCATTTGTGTGTGTGTAGTTGTGTGTGGGAGCGAGAGTGGTTTTTGCCTGTGTGGGTGTGTGCAATTATATTTTTGTGTGTGTGTCTCTGCAACGTGTTTGTGTGTGTGCGGGATGTGTGTTACGTGTGTACTGTGGGTGGGTGTGTGAGCTTGCTGCAGACAGAGTGCGGTAGCTGTGTGAAGCTGACCGGTGAATGCGGCAGGTAGCGGGAGGCTCCTGGGTAATTCAGCTCGAGTGACAGACAGAAAGGTAGAACAGAACTGCAGGGAGAGAGATCGGGAAAAGAGAGGAATGGCTGGAGAGAGAAGAGCGAAAGAGAGGGATGCAGAGAGAGATGAGGGAAAGAGTGAAAGAGAGGAATGGAAAGACTAATCGAGAAAGAGGGAGAGAGATGGGAGAGAGGCGATATTGAGAGAAATGTGAGGATGGGGACAGGAAGGGGAGACGTGGATGTAAGGACAGGAGGATAAGTGACAGTTGAGGAAAGGAGAAAGAGGGACAGATTATGAGTCAGGGAGGAGGTGAATAAAGGAGATAAAAAAAGAGTGCGAGAACGGATGATGGTGCATGACTAAGAGATTAGGAGACAGAGGGAGCCGGGGAGGTAGAGAGAGATAGAAGGAGATATATCTGGGAAAGCGGTAGAGGAAAAAGGCTGCCAGGGAAGGGGATTGGTTAATCATTTCCCCGATCTATACCTCTCTCCTCTATTTCCCTGTTGTTTCTTTCCCCTGCTTTTTCTCCTTTCATCCCTCTCTGAATTATCATTTTCTCAAAGGCTGAAATGTGTTGGTTGTTTGACAAGTGTGTGTGTATGTATGTGTGCGTGTGTGTGTATGTGTAAGAGAGAAAGAGTCCAGATTAGGGTTGAAGGTGAACTCAAAGGGCAGATAGAAATAAAAGGAGAGTGAGTGAGCATGAGAGCGAGAGGGATATGAATGAGGCAGGTGTGTGGGTTCTCACGTTTGATGTGTGCTGAAGCAGACACATGAGTAGGCTCATAGGTCAGTGGAAGAGCCCTGCCTCAACCCATCCTTACAGAACTGTGCATGCATGAATAGGCACTGTAAAACCTTTCATGTAAGTAATTTACTGGCAACAATTGGCCAGGAAATTACTGTGATGTATTTTTACAGTACAGCTACTACATTTTTTACTGTAATATAATTTACAGTATATTACTGGCTACAGCAACATATTAACCAGTATTCTTTGTAGGTTTTCATTTTGACATTTATATTGACATTTTGGTTATTTAGCGGTTGCTCTAGTCCTTAGCAACTTACAGTCAGTGTGTTCAACCAAGGTTGATAAAAAATAACCTATTACAGTTATGGCAAGCAAAACATTTCTGAAAACCGTAACAGACCATTTTGTTGGATTTAGTCCTTTCGAGTCGATCGCAATTAACACAGTAAAAATCCCCATCAAAATGTGTCTGTTTAAAGTAGATATATCTATCTCAATGCACTGCATCCGTCCATGTTGGACTTCCACAGCTGTGGTGGAAAGTGGCAGCGTTACGGCGCTGTTTGACAGACCAGGATACATCCCGAAAATCAGTCTTCTGACAAAAACGTCTGTAACGTCTGAATGTATTTCTCTTTACTCTGGATCCCCATTAGCTGTTGCCAAGGCAACAGCTACTCTTCCTGGGTTCGAAAACGGTTTAGCCTACGAACTAATTTAAAAAGATGACACTCTCACAAACATGATGGTGTTCGCTGTTTTGCTCTACAACCCCCACAAGTGTCACAGGACTTATCTGAAGGTGACCTGGTACCATTTTAAAAAATGAATGGAAGTAGTTTTGTGCCAACACACTTTCTTATATCTTCTAGAAATAGGACTAACACTTTGCCTCTGTTTTGCCATTCATGAATGTGTTATTCAATGTGTTTCTATAGGCTATAGTAGTAAAGGACAAATTCAATATTTTCTCAAATATTGGAGGGATACCTTCAGGGGTCATAAAATTCTAAATCAAATAGCTAACTGAGCCATGGTATGACCATCTTAAAACAATTCCATATGTCAGCTTAGTGACGTGGCCCAAAGGCTTACACTTTTAGGGGTTAAGAATGCATTGGTCTTCAAAGTGATTATAATTACAAGAAACATTGCCTTCAGAAAGTATTCATAGCCTTTTGACTTATTCCACAATACAATTCAAAATGTATTAAATATTTTTTCTTTCTTTCACCCACCTACACTCAAAATCCCAAACAGACAAAATTCTAACTTGTATTTAGACATTTTGGAAAATGCATTTAAAATTAAATACAGAAATATCTCATTTATGTATGTATTCATACCCCTGAGTCAATACATGT
Organism: Oncorhynchus tshawytscha; assembly: GCF_018296145.1. NCBI lineage: Eukaryota > Metazoa > Chordata > Actinopteri > Salmoniformes > Salmonidae > Oncorhynchus > Oncorhynchus tshawytscha. The sequence goes on along the minus strand of NC_056454.1, from coordinate 25,247,544 downwards.
TAGAATCACCTTTGGCAGAGATTACAGATGTGAGTCTTTTTGGGTAAGTCTCTAATTGGATTGTAAAATATTTGCACATTATTCTTAAAAACAATATTCAAGCTCTGTCAAGTTGGTTGTTGATCATTGCTAGACAGCCATTTTCAAGCCAATTGAAATCAAAACCGTAACTAGGCCACTCAGAAACATTCAATGTCATCTTGGTAAGCAACTCCAATGTAGATTTGGCTTTGTGTTTTAGGTTTTTGTCCTGCTGAAAGGTGAATGTGTCTCCCAGTGTCTGTTGGAAAGCAGACTGAACCAGGTTTTCCTCTAGGTGTTTGCCTATAGTTAGCTCTATTCTGTTTATTTTTATCGTAAATAAAATCCCTAGTCCTTGCTGATTACAAGCATACCCATAACATGATGCAGCCACCATCGTGCTTGAAAATATGAAAAGTGGTACTCAGTGATGTGGTGTCTTGGATTTGCCCCAAAGATAACACTTTCTATTCAGGACATGAAGTTAATTTCTTTGCCACATTTTTTGCAATTTTACTTTTACTTTGAAAACCTCCCTGGTCTTTGTGGTTGAATCTGTGTTTGAAATGCGCTGCTTGACTGAAGGAGCTTACAGATGATTGTATATGTGGGGTACATAGATGAGGTAGTCATTAAAAAATCATATTCAACACTAATATTGCACATAGAGTAAGCCCAGCTTATTATGTGACTTGCTCAGCATATTTTTACTCCTGAACTTCTTAGGCCATAATAAAGGGGTTGAATGAATACTTGTTGACTTGAGACATTAACGCTTTTCATTTCAATTAATTTGTCAAAATGTATAAAAACATAATTCCACTTTCACGTTATGGGGGTGTTGTTTGTTGGCCAGTGACACAAAATCCCAATTGTATCCATTTTAAATTCAGACTGTAAAACCACATGTGGAAACAGTCAAGGGTGTGAATACTTCCTGAAGGCACTGTGAATACTTCCTGAAGGCACTGTGAATACTTCCTGAAGGCACTGTGAATACTTCCTGAAGGCACTGTGAATACTTCCTGAAGGCACTGTGAATACTTCCTGAAGGCACTGTATCTTATGATATGTCTCTGACTATTTCTGGCTAGTGCCAATATAATACTGAGACATTATTAACGGTACTCGATGCCAGAACAATGAAACACAGTATAACACAGGAACACAGTGACTATTAAACTGTGGTGAAGGGAAGAAACCCAGGCTTTCTGAAGCCTTTGGAGCTTTTACCAAATTGAGACGGAAAATGGTTCCATACTTGGAGCTTCATTTTTCATTCACAATGCATATTAGTGACATCTGCTGTTCAGCAATAAATAGCAGCGTGTGATTATCCGATGCATTTCCTTCTCCACTGTTTTCCTCTGAACTCTGTTCAGCAATAAATCGATGGCTTTACCAGGTTTGCATCTTACATTATGCATCCCTTTGTTTCTTTAAGTTTACAATAAAAAAAATGGAATCTATAGCATTATTTAGGGGACTTGAGACAGAAGCTTATATTATACTAAATAAAAAAATTATTTGAACAGCAGTACAGAAAATGTGGTTTCGAATTAATAAAAAAATAAATGTGTGCCTTCAACAGGATTTGACCTCTAACCTCAAGTCCTTGAATGTTCCATAGTTCCCTACTCTACCTGCTAAGCTACAGGTCAGGTAAAACTACATGTACAAAATCCTAACGGTATCTGTAAGTACAGTGTCCAGCAGAGGTTGGTGTTTTGAAAGCAGCTTGGAATGGAAGAAAGCATTGGAACCACGGTGAAATCTTGCATTTTGCAACACATGGTTTGAAAAAGCATGTGATCAAACAAATCTTTGGACATCATTGATGACGTAATTCTGATAAAGTGATACACACATCAGTACACTACTTCGAATTTAGCTGCTTAGTGATTTCGACGCCTTGGCGCTCCGTTATCTAACGTAACGTCGCTATTCAACTTTAAGAAAATGATTTCCACAGTATTTTACTGTAATTACAAGGGATTAGAGCAAGCAGGTTGACTGTAAGTCAGTTGCATATTACAGCATATTAATGAATACTAGGTGTTTTAAATCACTTGCACTTCTTGAGGCCTAAACAAAGGCTTCCAAACTGGTTGTGATTACAGGGCAAAACAGATCAAATGGACATGGGTGAACACTCAACCATTAAAATGTCTGATCTATTCCCTATATGCATTCAATTAATAGGAATTACTACCACATATAACTTAAATTGGTACAGCACTCTCACTAATGGGTGCAATAAATACAGCCTCTAAGAAGAGAAAAAACACCCACTTGTGTTCAAAAGGTTTTTGGTGCTCCAAAAATCCAGTATGGTACACATATTTTGAATTACTGGCCAATTGCTGTTAGTAATTTACAGTAAGTTACTGCAGAGTTTCAGGACAAGGTTTGTAAAATTCCTAAATTATAGTATATTACGGTATTCTGTGGGGTACACCATTCTCACTCACTGGTGCAACAAAATAGCTCTAAGGGGTGCGTGAAACGCTTCAGGGAAGTCAGGCGCAGGAGAGCAGAACTGGGTAAAAAAAAACGGACAACAAAATATGGGTACAAAATAACCCGTCGCGAACCAGTCAGAGTGCACACGCACTTTACAACAAACAATTTCAAACACAGACATGGGGGGGAACAGAGGGTTAAATACACGACAAGTAGTGAGGGAATGTAAACTGGGTGTGTGGGAAAACAAGACAAAACAAATGGAAAATGAAAGGTGGATCTGCGATGGCTAGAAGACCGGCGGCGTCGACTGCCGAACGCCGCCCGAACAAGGAGAGGAACCGACTTCGGAGGAAGTTGTGACAATAGCCTCTATTAGCACCCATAAAATATGTTAATGAGCCAGAAACTCTTTCCTCGCCCACAAGAGTTTCCCACAATGCACCATTATTGATACTGTGAAACACATTCAAAGTATTTTACTGTGCATTTTACAGTATTTTACTGTTCAAATTACAGAAAGTTATTATAGCGTGCTGTAAAACAAATGTACGGTATTTTACGTGTGTGTACAGTACATACTGTACATGTATGTCTATTTGGATGCTGCGGGCTAATTCACAGCCCAGTGCAGTGCTGTCAGTGTTAATAACTAGAGCCTATGAGGGATATTCCTCTGTAAATCAATATCTGACAGCCAGGAGATGGGAAAGTAGGAGCTTCTCAAGCATGACAACTACAGTATATCTCTCTCCCTGCTCTCTCTCTCCCTCCCTCCCTCCTACTCCCTACCTCCCTCCTACTTCTCCCTCTTCCCTATATCTCCATCCTGACCTCTGCCGGTCCCTCTTGGTGTCTTTGACCTTTCCTGTCTGTCACTCACTCACTCTCACACTCCCTCTCCCGTTGACTTCATCTTTATTGTCTTGCTCAGCGGATATGAAGAATATGGTTTTGCATTAGCATCACATTTCGAGAGGCTAGACTGCTCAGTTGGATCAGTCTGAGGTAAGACTTTATGGGTGACATGTCAGAAGTGACACGTGTGTGATATGTGTCATATAACGTGTGTTTATGGCCAGACAATGTTGCTGTGCCTCTGTCTGGCTGATTATGATGCCTGATTTATAACGCTGACAACGCAGTTAAATACAGTCTGCTGGTGGCAAATCAAGTATTTTGGTAGAGGTGTGTGTGTGTGTGTTATTGCTCATGGCTAGAGTGACAATCTCGTCGCTGTGAGTTAAGACTCCTGAAGGAGGACTCATCAGTCCTGTGTCCCTCCTCCATGAAGTCAGTTATGATGTCTCCCTGAGTCTGCAATAAAGCTATCACAGCTGAGAACAGCACAGCAGAGAGAGAGAGAGGGAGAGGAGAGGGAGAGAGAGAGGAGAGAGAGGGAGAGAGGGAGAGAGGGAGAGGAGAGAGAGAGAGAGAGAGAGAGAGAGGCTGCACTTCCTAACCTCCTGCCAAATGCATGACCATATTAGAGACACATATTTCCCTCAGATTACACAGATCCACAAATAATTTTTGATAAACTCTCATATCTACTGGGTGAAACACCACAGTGTGCCGTCACAGCAGCAAGATTTTTGATCTGTTGCCTCAATAAAAGGGCATCCAGTGAATAACAAACACCACTGTAAATACAACTCATATTTATATTGATTTATTTTCACTTTTTTTTACTGTTTTAAAACTTTTTTACTTTGCACATCGTTACAACACTGTAGATTAGACGTAATATGACATTTGACATGTCTTTATTATTTTGTAACTTCTGCAAGTGTAATGTTTACTGTTAATTTTTATTGTTTATTTCACTTTTGTTTATTATCTACTTCACTTGCTTTGGCAATGTTAACATATGTTTCCCATGCCAATAAAGCCCTTAAATGGAATTGCGTTGAATTTAATTGAGAGAGAGGTGTGTGGGGGAGAGGAGTGTGAGGGAGAGAGAGAGGTGTGTGTGGGGGGAGAGAGAGAGAGGTGTGTGGGGGAAAGAGAGGTGTGTGGGGAGAGAGAGAGATGTGTTTGGGGGAGAGAGAGGTGTGTGGGTGAGAGAGAGAGAGTTGTGTGGGTGAGAGAGAGAGAGTTGTGTGGGTGAGAGAGCTCTAGGTCTGATGCTTTCAGAACCATGGGGAGCACCCCTTTCTCTTTCTGGTTGGTTTTCAAAAGGATTGATGAAGTCAAGAGTCAGTCTTCAAATGAACAATCCCTTGGGCTTTGACACCATTTGTGATGCAACAATTATGTCAGAGGAGAGAACCTAATCGGTGGGCGCAACCTATTTGTTTCATTAAGATTTTTCCCTTTTAGTTTACAGTAGGCTTGTGATACTGTGTCTGCAGCCTTTGAAGCAAACAATGAGAGAGAGAGAGAGAGAGAGAGAGAGAGAGAGAGAGAGAGAGAGAGAGAGAGAGAGAGAGAGAGAGAGAGAGAGAGAGACAGAGAGAGAGAGAGAGAGAGAGAGAGAGAGAGAGAGAGAGAGAGAGAGAGAGAGAGAGAGAGAGAGAGTAGCTGAACGCATTTTGAGTTCAACTCCAGGTTCATATCCTCCCATGCTGTGTTTGTTATAGTTGGCACGCACACACGCAAACCATTAAACTAGTGACTTTGCTCTACTTCCACTGACCCACTCTCACACTGTCTCTTACTGCTCTTTATTTATTCCACTGCCTGAATCGCCTTCCCTCTTTTTCTCCCTCTCTCCTCCTTTCTATTCCTTCCCTCTGTCTGTCATATACAGCCCCCCTCTCATCCCTCTAATACGCAGTCTCTCAGGGTGCCAATGTGTGATTGTTCTCAGTAGTGCTGCAGTCTATACCCAGCAGTGGTAATTATCCTTTGTTTCCTGTGTCCCTGGATGGAAGTTTAAGTCACTTTGAGTCAGCTAGCCAATCCTAGGACAGATATACCCATCTATAGTCTATAGACACATATATATAACATTGACGAATACGCTGATACGGTGTGCGAGTTCATTAGAACGTGCGTTGAAGATGTCGTTCCCATAGCAACGATTAAAACATTCCCTAACCAGAAACCGTGGATTGATGGCAGCATTCGTGTGAAACTGAAGGCACGAACCACTGCTTTTAATCAGGGCAAGGTGTCTGGTAACATGACTGAATACAAACAGTGCAGCTATTCCCTCCGCAAGGCTATCAAACAAGCTAAGCGCCAGTACAGAGACAAAGTAGAATCTCAATTCAACGGCTCAGACACAAGAGGCATGTGGCAGGGTCTACAGTCAATCACGGACTACAGGAAGAAACCCAGCCCAGTCACGGACCAGGATGTCTTGCTCCCAGGCAGACTAAATAACTTTTTGCCCGCTTTGAGAACAATACAGTGCCACTGACACGGCCTGCAACGGAAACATGCGGTCTCTCCTTCACTGCAGCCGAAGTGAGTAAGACATTTAAACGTGTTAACCCTCGCAAGGCTGCAGGCCCAGACGGCATCCCCAGCCGCGCCCTCAGAGCATGCGCAGACCAGCTGGCCGGTGTGTTTACGGACATATTCAATCAATCCCTATACCAGTCTGCTGTTCCCACATGCTTCAAGAGGGCCACCATTGTTCCTGTTCCCAAGAAAGCTAAGGTAACTGAGCTAAACGACTACCGCCCGTAGCACTCACATCCGTCATCATGAAGTGCTTTGAGAGACTAGTCAAGGACCATATCACCTCCACCCTACCTGACACCCTTGACCCACTCCAATTTGCTTACCGCCCAAATAGGTCCACAGACGATGCAATCTCAACCACACTGCACACTGCCCTAACCCATCTGGACAAGAGGAATACCTATGTGAGAATGCTGTTCATCGACTACAGCTCGGCATTCAACACCATAGTACCCTCCAAGCTCGTCATCAAGCTCGAGACCCTGGGTCTCGACCCCGCCCTGTGCAACTGGGTGCTGGACTTCCTGACGGGCCGCCCCCAGGTGGTGAGGGTAGGCAACAACATCTCCTCCCCGCTGATCCTCAACACTGGGGCCCCAGAAGGGTGCATTCTGAGCCCTCTCCTGTACTCCCTGTTCACCCACGACTGCGTGGCCATGCACGCCTCCAACTCAATCATCAAGTTTGCGGACGACACAACAGTGGTAGGCTTGATTACCAACAACGACGAGACGGCCTACAGGGAGGAGGTGAGGGCCCTCGGAGTGTGGTGTCAGGAAAATAACCTCACACTCAACGTCAACAAAACTAAGGAGATGATTGTGGACTTCAGGAAACAGCAGAGGAACACCCCCCATCCACATCGATGGAACAGTAGTGGAGAGGGTAGCAAGTTTTAAGTTCCTCGGCATACACATCACAGACAAACTGAATTGGTCCACTCACACAGACAGCATCGTGAGGAAGGCGCAGCAGCGCCTCTTCAACCTCAGGAGGCTGAAGAAATTCGGCTTGTCACCAAAAGCACTCACAAACTTCTACAGATGCACAATCGAGAGCATCCTGGCGGGCTGTATCACCGCCTGGTATGGCAACTGCACCGCCCTCAACCGTAAGGCTCTCCAGAGGGTAGTGAGGTCTGCACAACACATCACCGGGGGCAAACTACCTGCCCTCCAGGACACCTACACCACCCGATGCTACAGGAAGGCCATAAAGATCATCAAGGACATCAACCACCCGAGCCACTGCCTGTTCACCCCGCTGTCATCCAGAAGGCGAGGTCAGTACAGGTGCATCAAAGCTGGGACCGAGAGACTGAAAAACAGCTTCTATCTCAAGGCCATCAGACTGTTAAACAGCCACCACTAACATTGAGTGGCTACTGCCAACACACTGTCAATGACACTGACTCTACTCCAGCCACTTTAATCATGGGAATTGATGGGAAATGATGTAAATATATCACTAGCCACTTTAAACAATGCTACCTTATATAATGTTACTTACCCTACATTGTTCATCTCATATGCATACGTTGATACTGTACTCTATATCATCGACTGCATCCTTATGCAATACATGTATCACCAGCCACTTTAACTATGCCACTTGGTTTACATACTTATCTCATATGTATATACTGTACTCGATATCATCTACTGTATCTTGCCTATGCTGCTCTGTACCATCACTCATTCATATATCCTTATGTACATATTCTTTATCCCCTTACACTGTGTATAAGACAGTAGTTTTTTGGAATTGTTAGTTAGATTACTTGTTCGTTATTACTGCATTGTCGGAACTAGAAGCACAAGCATTTCGCTACACTCGCATTAACATCTGCTAACCATGTGTATGTGACAAATAAAATTCGATTTGATTTGATTTGATACCTAAGCAATAATGCACAAGAGGCAGTGCTGTATCATGAATACAGTCACAGGTACATGACGCTGTTTGAACCGACGCGGGAGCACTGCCTCATTGCTTTTATAAAACTGTTACCAACATATTAAAACAGCAATGAATTACATATTTTCATGAACATTATTTTTTACAAGTCAATTCATACAATTTAATTATTCCACCAGAAGATATAGTCTGGACAAAAATCTGGTTGTTAGTTCTTTTGTCCATGTTGCCACAGACAAGACCCAGTCTTTAATTATTTTTGCATAGTTGCTATGCAAAGGGACTGGCCGTCCGTTGTAAACTAAATGGTTTCTACGCAGGCAAGGTTCTTGTTGCTAGCTAGCTAGCCAACTTTGGATTGACAGTACACTAGCTGCATTTTTGTTAGTTTTATATTTTTTTCTATTGCCATTGGTGCTTGATTTGACTGGCTCAGTAAAAGATGTCTCGTCCTGTCTGGGCACCGTTCACTCTATGTATGGTACTACAGAGATCTAAATTCAAAAGTGAAACATTGGCAGACATCGAGGCTTATATTAACACCCAGGGTACCAAACTAAATGCTATGCTGGAAGCGAAGGGAAATAATGTTCTAGTTGAGTAGAAGAAATGATTCAACAACATGAGCATGATATTCTTATGGAGGCACAGTGATCCCTTTCAGATGAAACCGTTAGCAGGCATAGTGTGTCTGTGACGGCCAATACAGCATGGCTGGGAATTCTGCTTGTCCAATCAGCATGGCTGGGAATTCTGCTTGTCCAATCAGCATGCAGGATGCAAACAACCAGTTTTATAACCAGCTATAGACACAGATATACCCAGCTATACTCTATAGACAATCTACTGTCAGACTGGGCCAGCTGTAAAAACTAGCTAGCTAATCCAGTCCAGATATGGCTGAGCTTTGTGCCTGACAGTAAAGGGTAGGAGCTAGCCTCCTCTGGTTGGGGCTTGGCTTTGAATTAGGCTGTGTCATTTGAACTGAAGGGCTGTAGTGTATATGCTTGTGTAATGCACAGTACATGTGCTCCGCCAGCTGCAGCACTTGTGCGGGTGTGTCCTGAGAAGAATGTACTCCTCCTCTTGTCACGACAGTGGTTGGCTGCATTTCTTTTCAAAATCCTCCAAGACTCAGGGGCTAGAGCTGGGACAATAAACCGCAAATGATCGACGGCAACCATACCGATCACTTACCACAGGCATTTTGCTCATTTCGTTCATTACGATAAGTAGCCTGTACTAGAGAAATAAAATACGTTTGCTAATATGTGTGATTGTCAATGGGACAGTTGTTGGATACAACTTTCAAACCAGTAGTAGTAGTTTAAAGGATAATATAATAACTGTTGTGTACATTAATGTTATAAAACGATCGTTCTATTTATCGCAACATGGATTTTTGTCCATTTCGCCCAGGTCTATCAGGGGTGACAGTAGACTTTGGAGAGAGTCGTGTTTGGGGAATGGGTGAGGGGGAGGGGGAGGGGAAAAGGTGGGCAGTGTCACTAGTTTCATAGTTATCACGGTGTATTGTCTCTCTAACTCTGCCTAGTCAGCTTAATAAGAGGCTGTACAAGCTAAATAGTAGTGAATGGTATAGTGAGGCATAGTGGGGATGGTGGTGTGTGTACTGACACAGGGCTGGGCACACAGAGCAGGTTTAATAGGGTAATTGGTTTCTGCGCCTGGGAGCAGCTTACTTCACTGCAGCAATTCTAAAGTGTCTTTAATCTGCATCCTGGCTTATCAGAGCCTAGAGACAGGGTCAGGAGGGAGAAGAGGATGAAGAGAGAAAGGAAATAGAGGGGGTAAGAGAAAGTCAAAGGAGAAGGAGGACATATAGCAGAGAAATGGGTGAAAAAGGGAGCGAGAGCAGAGAGGGAACACACTGGTAGAGCGCGCTCAAACGTGTGCACAATCATGTGCGTGTTTGTGTGTATATGCATGCGTGTGAAAGTGCGAGCCTGTGTGTGTAGACCAGTACAAACCCGAGGCAGTTTCCCTAACTGAAAATGTTGAGGCAGACACCTGGTTTCAACAATATTCTAATCCCCTCCCCATTGTCTCAAAGATCATTTTCATGTTGTCAGCCCAGGCAGATAACATACGGGCATTTTGGCCCTACTATCTGGGAGGCAGGCAGGTGTGTGGTTGAGTGTGCAGATGATTATCTAATTGCAAAAGCAGTTAAAGACACAGTAACATCAGTCATCAGCCTGATAAGGATCTACAGCACATACAGATTCACATAAACATTGTTTCAAGTAGAGGAAACATGCTGGGGGATAAACACCTCTCAATTCCTGTGCCATGTCTGCTATGGTTATAAATGTGTCTCTTTTGGGCATGTGTTTATGTTCAGGTCTGTGTAGGTGCTTATGGGTCTCTGAAGAGATTATAATGTGAACAGCGTCAGAGAAAAGACACAAACACACACGCTGACACACTCAGACAACGCAGCTCTTATTTCCATAGCTGCATGACAAAATGAACTGCAGTGATTCCTGCTCCTCTTTAAAAAGCGTAACAGGCAGAGAGGAGAGAAAAGAGAAATTAAGGGAGAGAGAAGAGAAAGCGAGAGAGATGGGCCATTAAAAAAGGCTGCAGTACTTCAAAGGCATCCCACTGTCAGTGGTTTAAACCTCGCCAGCAGCCTGCTGCACCAGTCTACTGAATCACACACACGGAGGGAGGGGGGAGGGAGGGATTAGATTACAGGGGTGAGAGGAAGACAGACAGGCAGATAGTTATGGGGCAGACAAGAGGAAGAGGAAGACAAGGAGGTTAAAGACCAAGTGAAAGTGATGTGGAGAGGGCTTAAAAGTAAAGAGACTGCGAAAGACAGTCAGACAGGCAAAGTGACAGAGTGAGGGCGAGGAGGGATGAGGAGGAAGATAACCTGAAAAAGAGAATTAGTGGGTTAAAAGGAGAGGGAAAGAAGGCAGACAGTTAGACTAGCAGACAGTCAGACAAGCAGACAGTCAGACAAACAGACAGTTAGACAAACAGACAGTTAGACTAGCAGAGAGTTAGACTAGCAGAGAGTTAGACTAGCAGAGAGTTAGACAAGCAGACAAGCAGACAAGCAGACAGTCAGACAAGCAGACAGTTAGACAAGCAGATAAGCAGACAGTTAGACAAACAGACAGTTAGACAAGCAGACAAACAGACAGTTAGACAAACAGACAGTTAGACAAGCAGACAGACAAGCAGACAAGCAGACAAACAGACAGTTAGACAAACAGACAGTTAGACAAGCAGACAAACAGACAGTTAGACACGCAGACAGTTAGACACGCAGACAGTTAGACAAGCAGACAGTTAGACAAGCAGACAGTTAGACAAGCAGACAGTTAGACAAACAGACAGTTAGACAAACAGAAAGTTAGACAAGCAGACAGTTAGACAAGCAGAGTTAGACAAGCAGACATACAGGCAGTTAGACAAACAGACAGTTAGACAAGCAGACATGAATAGAAGAGGAGTATGTGAGAAAAATGGAACTGTCTGTAATTTATCTGCAAAGGCAGCCTTTCCAAAGTTCTGTTTCCCTCCCCTGTGGTCTAGCAGTGACCTGAATTACTGCACTAATCACTGCTGTCTTTGTCTCTGTCTAACAGACATCCACACACACATGCACACGCACACACACACACACACACACACACACACACACACACACACACACGCACACGCACACGCACACGCACACACACACACATGCAATCACCACATCATTGAAAACTTTCTGTATTGCATCCGGGGGCAGACTTTGGGTAACAAGATTGTCTGGAATTCAATTCCTTCTGATTACTTTTTTATGCGCTTGGAAGCATCATGGTCTCTGATTGCCTATGAATTGCAACTTTACTTCTGGTTGGTCTGATTTTCAGCCTTCATCACTGAACAATGCTATGCACATTTACCATTTTATAAGTCTGGAACTACCTTCTTAAATAAGCATGGTTTGGTCCTGATGTGTCGTGATCCATTCCACTGCAGTTACTGAGGTTTAGCTGTGCTGCAGCAGTAATAGGCAGACAGACAATAATAGGTTCAGCGACTGGATAGTGAGCAGAACAACTGGCTCTCTTCCACTGGGACAGGCAACATGCTAAGTCATGATATTCACTACAGCCGTTGGGATGCAGGAGAGAAGACACTAAACAGTGTGGGGTTTTTTCCAAACACCCAGAGGATAAAGGCAGTACAAGTGTAGTCCATTATAAACACACACACTAAAGGCTTGTAGGTGAAACAGACAGCACTGGTGTACTTTATCATCCAAATGTTGTCCTATTCGCTCAGTGTCAGACTATATTTAAATAAACATGGAGTAGTTCGAGTTATTTACTGTATCTAACAGCAGTGTCTGTTAGTAGCTGTTTTACTATGTTTAACATCACTCTATTTTCAACTTGTATAAACTATTGAGACAGATTTTCATCACAAAACATGATATGCTAATGTATTTCTCTCTCCTTTTCCCTTCTCTACCTCCCTCCCTCCCTCCCTCCCTCCCTCCCTCCGCAGGTTGTTTTCAGCTATGTAACGTGTTTCGTCAGAACATGGAGATCGACCAGTGTCTGCTGGAGTCTCTCCCGTTTGGCCAGCGCCAGCGTCTGGTCAGGAGGATGCGCTGTGACCAAATAAGGGAGTACTATGAGCGGGAGAAGACCCTGCAGAAACTGGGAGGAGGAGTCAAGGTAAAAGCCCCGCGCACCAGCCACATGAAGAGACACAGCATTCGCTTCAGCCTCGGTGACATCATACAGGACGCCATCGTACGCCACGACGACAAAGAAGGTTTGTGTTTACCTATGTCTGTATGGGGGGTAGCTATACAGATAAAGAGTGTGAGTATGTTGATGCTAGTATTTCCAGAGTGTAATGGCTATATTTCTGTAAAACTGTCTTAGATTAAATTCACAAACTGATGGCATCATATCTGAGTTCAGTAGCACTTAATTTGAGCTATTGACTTCTGACAGTTTTATGAGCTTTGAGTCAGTTCAATCAGAATAGGCAGTGGGAAGTGATCAGTGTGTACTGAGTGGCATACATTTTATTTTTTACCTTTATTTAACTAGGCAAGTCAGTTAAGAACAAATTCTTATTTTCAATGATGGCCTAGGAACAGTGGGTTGACTGCCTGTTCAGGAACAGAACGACAGATTTGTACTTTGTCAGCTTGGGGGTTTGAACTTGCAACCTTCCGGTTACTAGTCCAACGCTCTAACCACTAGGCTACCCTGCCGACCATGAGCTCTACTCTTACAGCACTTACATCATTCTCTGTGGACCATATGAGTCCCTTTCAAATCACTCACACACATATACGGACATGTGTACACTGGCGTGCACAGACCTAGTCTGTTTACCCTCTCCACACCCATCCCTACAGACCTATAGTAATGCAACAGACCTAGTCCACATGTTTTGGGTTTACCCTCTCCACACCCATCCCTACAGACCTATAGTAATGCAACAGACCTAGTCCACATGTTTTGGGTTTACCCTCTCCACACCCATCCCTACATACCTATAGTAATGCAACAGACCTAGTCCACATGTTTTGGGTTTACCCTCTCCACACCCATCCCTACAGACCTATAGTAATGCAACAGACCTAGTCCACATGTTTTGGGTTTACCCTCTCCACACCCATCCCTACAGACCTATAGTAATGCAACAGACCTCAAAACATTATCAGCATCCCGAAGTGGGTCTCAGTTGAAAGTGAACAGAAGACATTTAGTCAGTGCCTCCCACGGAGCGATAAAAAAAGCCTCTCTCTATCTCTCTAGTCCTTATTTTTCTCCCTTCCTCTCTTTGTATTCTGTTCCTCCTTCAATATTCACTCTTCATTCCCTCTCCAGAGTTTCAGCTGCTAATCAGTATTCTGCTTAGTGTGTGTGTGTGTGTGTGTGTGTGTGTGTGTGTGTGTGTGTGTGTGTGTGTGTGTGTGTGTGTGTGTGTGTGTGTGTGTGTGTGTGTGTGTGTGTGTTAGTGCAGCAGTTGGGAAAAGACAAATGGATGTGGCAAGGGTGAGGAGTGGCCATTAGCTTTGCAGTATTAGCTCATTCTTCAAACTGATTACATGCTAGTCATGACACAAACTCTCTAACTCTGTCACACACACAAACACACGCACACTTATTCATAAAAACACACCTAGCTAATATTCAGAGTGAAATGCAGCTCTTGGGAGACAAGCAGAAGTAATCTAATACAGAAGGGGTTGTGCAGGTCAGCACAACGATTACAGAGCTCAGAGATTTCTCCCATTATGTGCGATGGAGCAGGTGATATTAAGTCAACCATCGTCAGCTATTCTGACTATCCCCAGGACAGCTGACCAGATTGTGTGTGTGTGTGTGTGTGTGTGTGTGTGCGCACCTCCCTATTCTATCAACTGAGAGATTCCTCATTAGGGATTCTACCTAGACCTCAGAGGGGAGAGAGAGAGAGCTCTTGTCAGCCTGACTCTAAATCATCTGTTGCCCCAGGCAGGGATCTGAGGGACTCTACCCTTAATGCCACAGTCCCATACACACAGAGCTGCAGTCAAACATACTCTATGTCTTCATAAAGTATCACTACTAGTGGATACTCTATTCTCTATGAGTGCTTTTACAATAGACATGTATTTATCTCACTATGGCCTCTTCTCTTTCTCCCTATTCTCTCTCTCTCTCTCTACCTCCCTTCCCTTTTTTCTTCTCTGTCTGTCTTTCTCCCTTTTCTCCCTTTTTCTCCCTCTCTCTCTCTCTCTCTCTCTCTCTCCCTCTCTCTCTCTCTCTCTCTCTCTCGCTCTCTTTCTCTCTCCATCCATCCCTTCCTTATCTTTCTCGCCACCCATGCTCTTGTTTGCCAGCCGTTTGCCCAGCTGTCTGTGTGTATCTGTCAGACCACCCAGCAGCCATTGCAGGTCACTATGCTAATCTCCCCCCTTTGGGCTGCCAATGATCTTCAGCTGGGGTACTTGAGAGCAGCTGGTGTACCCATGCAACTGCCTGACTAAAACCTGGTCCTTTGGCCGGGCATGAATCGCCACTGTTTACCACCCATGCAACAGCATGGTACAGGACTGGCACAAGACTGTTACTGCCACTGGCTTTTGGTATGGTGGGTAAAATCAGCTGCCAACCATTGGTCTGATTAACTAGATTTGGAACTGTCAAGGCTATGCTGAACAATATGTTGTTGGATAAGATGTTTTTGGATAAGTTGTTTTTGGAAAAGATGTGGTTGGACAAGATGTTGTTGGATAAGATGCTGTTGGATAAGATGTTGTCCTGCAGATTTGATGTTCCATAGGCATGATACCGTGTAGATGGAGACATGATGATAAGTCTCATTTCACACCATCGGACTGAATTGCCTTCTTTTCATTCCTGCTATTACTGATTTGTTGCTTTGATGATCCCATGGTTAACTATCTAAAATTGTAGTCAGTAATGTGTCTATTGGATTACTGTAATCTGATTACTTTCAGTTACTTTCGAATTAATTTTTCCTTGAAATGCAGAAGAAGACAACAATAATTCTTTATACACATTTGGTGTGTCATCATAGTGGTCTCAGGCTCACTCAGGTGGAAAAATCGTTAACATTTTAAATGCTGAATTGAATGTAATTGAGAAAGCAGAAAGGTCTCAATGTATTTGTTTCACTAACATCCTTTCTGAATTTAAGAGTAATCCAAGAAGTAATCTTGTCGTTTTTAAAAAAGTATCTGTAATCTGATACAATATCTTTGCTGGTAGAGTATGCGATTACATTTATAGTTTTTTTGTAATCAGATTACATGTTATCAGTTACTCCCCAACCCTGATCTTTGGCCTGTTGACTGTTTCTATGTCTCTGTGTGTGTAATGTTATTTGTAGGCAATCTCAGTTTCTGTGTCTCTGTGTATGTGTACGTCTGTGCCAATTACTGTGTGGGAAAATACAGTAATGCTCCACAGCATGTTTCTGACTCAATCCCACTCCATTCCAAATCCATGTAGGAAACATGGTCGCCTCAGGCCTCCTTTATCCCAGGAGATATGTGGGAACATTTCTGGAATTGTATTCACAGCAAAATCCTTAATCATTTTTGAGAGGAGGAAATGTCTAAATACACCCCATGTTGAGAAGCCTAGGGGTCCATCTGGGGTGAAAGGGGGGTAATTTAGGGGGACGGGGTGGGAATTGGGGTTGGTTCTGCCTGTACCAAGATCCCCAAACCCTGGAAAACCGGAAGGAAAATCAATGCTTAGTATTCCACAGGGATCTCATCTCAGCCCATTGTTATTAGTGATGAGATCAGCTCCTCTGTTCTGGAGATGATGGAGGAAATACCACCCTCAAAGATGTATGTAGCAGATTTGGTTTTCTGCTTTGCTTTATCTTGTGAAGGCCTTATCTGGTGGTGAATCTCTCATTGAAGTGTAACGCTATGAAATGACAGTGATAGACTGTGTCCAAACATTTATCTAGCTATAGCGAGGCATGGGGATATTATTCTGGATGACTGTGGAATGTCTGTGGTATGAACGTCTTCTGTATTAGTTGTGTACGGTATTCATCATGGCACCCAACCTCCCTCTGTAATTATTTATATGTTTTCATTTCATTTGTTCTTTGATTGATACAATAATGGCTATGAACCATTCCAGATGAGAAAACAACACCTTGTACCGTCATGACTCATTATCATTTAAAGAATGTTTGGCATCTCTCTCTCTCTCTCTATCTCTCTATCTCTCTCTTTCTCTCTCCGTCTGTGTGTCTATCCCAATTCAACTTTGTCAGTATGGAGTTGGCTTTGGACACAGATTCACAGATAAATTATAAACACTCTGCTGACGAGGCAGGCTAGTAATAAGAGATGTACACACACACTTATCTTATCAGAAATCACTGGCAGGAAATAAGATGGAAGCAGAGAGGAAAATAGAGAGTGACAGAGATGTGGAGATGGGTAAAGAGATTGAAAGGAGAGGATAGAGGGCTATGTCATAAAAAAAAGTAGAAAGTGAGAATCAAAGAAAAAGAACAGGCAGGGAGGGATATGGTGAATGGGGGAAAAAGAGAGAATGAGAGGCAAGAGAGACCTGAGCCTTTTTCAGCTCGATTCCTCCCTGCTATATGTAAACCGGGACTTGCATTGGTAGTGACATTTGGTGAAATTGCCTTTCTAAAGTAATCTCTTAACTTAATCAGTGGGAGGCACGGCTGTGACCGGAGCATCTGTTCTCTTCAAGAGGCGTGGAATCCAAAATCAATTCACAATACCATTCCAGAATGATGATATGGAATGTTCCACACTGGGGAATGATTGGTATATACAGTAGCTGTGTTATTGAGGTGATATTAGATGTTACGTTCCCTGCAAAATCATATGTTTGATGAGATTGAGTCTACTGTATATGAATAATTTTTATGATCTTATGTGAGGTTAGGGGTCTGGTAGAGAGAGATATTACTTGAGTGTGAGAGAGTGGCTCTCTGTCCAGTTGCAGTTCACAGCTGTTTGATAACCTGATAATCATAATATAGTTCTGTGTTTCAATGCCTAGGAAACCTGTTTAATATTAGCATCTGTCCATTATTACTCTGCATCTAACCAAAGTAGAGGGTGTTTTAATATCAGATTACTATACATCATGATATGATCACGTGACTTGTGTTGTGATTTAGATTTCATAATATATCAAATCTGAGAATGAGAACGGTTGAGATTCTCTTTGACTATGAAACGCCCTGTTTGTACTAAAATACTGTAGAGTAGTATCAGTATCAGTGATTGGGTGCCCTGTCGTGCATACATTACACAATCAACTGAGACCTCCTGTCACTTAAGACAAGTGTAATTACATGTAGGAAAATCATCCTTTCTCCCCCTCTCCCTACTCGCTTCCTCCTCTTGAGTCTGTCCTCTATTGATCAGCACATATAGATCAGACAGACAGACAGTGAATAGCCTAGTCTGTCTGTCTGTCTCTGTCTGTCTGTCTGTCTGTCTGTCTGTCTGTCTGTCTGTCTGTCTGTCTGTCTGTCTGTCTGTCTGTCTCTGTCTGTCTGTCTGTCTCTGTCTGTCTGTCTGTCTGTCTGTCTGTCTGTCTGTCTGTCTGTCTGTCTGTCTGTCTGTCTGTCTGTCTGTCTGTCTGTCTGTCTGTCTGTCTGTCTGTCTGTCTGTCTGTCTGTCTGTCTGTCTGTCTGTCTGTCTGTCTGTCTGTCTGTCTGTCTGAAGTAGAAGCACTAATGGCCTCTGATGTCATTGTTACATGTCTTCCTCACCTCAGCATTTAGCACCACGCTCACACATATGCATGCACACACACACACACACACACACACACCTTTGTCAAGACGTCTAAATACACAGTCAAGCTAATTGCATGCCTATACCCAAAGCGTGATCACTGATCCTATCTGATCGGGTTCAGTATAGCAAGCTTGATAGTGTCCGTGTTGAAGATCATCCTCACTCCCATACAGCTCTGGTACAGTTATCTATCTGTCAGAGCTAGAAGCTCGTTGTCTGCATCACACATCAATCCCTTTCCCAGGGGCCTTTGCAGTGGAAGGTAGATGTCATGCTGTGACACCGTGCCAAATCCTCTCCGTTGATTGAACGAAGGAGTGAGAAAGAGAGAGAAACCAGAAATCTGGACACAATAACTGACTCTTTGTGATTATTGTGGCCTTTGTCCACCAAATAGGGGAACTGATCAATGTTTTACATTGTATTTATTTATTTCGCCTTTATTTAATCAAGCAGGCCAGTTGAGAACAAGTTCTAATTTACAACTGCGACCTGGCTAAGATAAAGCAAAGCAGTGCGGCAAAAACAACAACACAGAGTTACACATGGAATAAACAAACGTACAGTCAATAACACAATAGAAAAATCTGTATAATGTGTGTGCAAATGGAGTAAGGAGATGAGGCAATAAATACACCAATAGTGGCGAAGTAATTACAATTTAGCAATTTACACTGGAGTGATATACTGTAATTGCAGATGAGGATGTGCAAGTAGAAATACTGGACTGCAAAAGAGCAGAAAAATAAAAACAAATATGGGGATGAGGTAGGTAGTTGGTTGGATGGGCTATTTACAGATGGGCTGTGTACAGCTGCAGAGATCGGTAAGCTGCTCTGACTGCTGACGCTTAAAGTTAGTGAGGGAGATATAAGTCTCCAACTTCAGTGATTTTTGCAATTCGTTCCAGTCATAGGCAGCAGAAAACTGGAAGGAATGGGGGCCAAAGGAGGTGTTGGCTTTAAGGATGACCATTGAAATATACCTGCTGGAGCGCGTGCTACGGGTGGGTGTTGCTATCGTGACCAGTGAGCTGAGATAAGGTGGAGCTTTACCTAGCAAAGACTTATAGATGACCTGGAGCCAGTGGGTTTGGTGACAAATATGTAGCGAGGACCAGCCAACGAGAGCGTACAGGTCGCAGTGGTGGGAAGTATATGAGGCTTTGGTGACAAAACAGATGGCACTGTGATAGACTGCATCCAATTTGCTGAGTAGAGTGTTGGAGGATATTTTGTAAATTACGTCACCGAAGTCAAGTATCGGTAAGATAGTCAGTTTTACAAGGGTATGTTTGGCAACATGAGTGAAGGAGGCTTTGTTGCGAAATAGGAAGCCGATCCTAGATGTCATTTTGGATTGGAGATGCTTAATGTAAGTCTGGAAGGAGAGTTTACAGTCTAACCAGACACCTAAGAATTTATAATTGTCCACATATTCTAAGTCAGAACCGTCCAGAGTTGTGATGCTAGTCGGGCGGGCGGGTCAGCGATTGGTTGAAGAGCATGCATTTTGTTTTACTTGCATTTAAGATCAGTTAGAGGCCACTGGAGTAGTGTTGTATGGCGTTGAAGCTCGTCTGGAGGTTTGTTAACACAGCGTCGAAGGAAAGTCCAGATGTATACAGAATGGTGTCGTCTGCGTAGAGGTAGATCAAGGATTCACCTGCAGCAAGAGCGACATCATTGATATATACAGAGAAAATAGTCAGCCTGAGAATTGAACCCTGTGTCACCCCCATAGAGACTGTTAGAGGTCCGGACAACAGGTCCTCTGATTTGACACACTGAACGCTATCTGAGAAGTAGTTAGTGAACCAGGCGAGGCAGTCATTAGAGAAACCAAAGCTGTTGAGTCTGCCGATAAGAATACGATGATTGACAGAGTCAAAAGCCTTGTCCAGGTCGATGAAGACAGTTGCACAGTGCTGTTGCACAGTGCTGTCTTTTATCGATGGCGGATATGATATTGTTTAGGACCTTGAGCGTGGCTGAGGTGCACCCGTGACCAGCTCGGAAACCTGATTGCATAGATGAGAAGGTACCGTGGGATTTGAAATGGTTAGTGATCTGTTTGCTCACTTGGCTTTCTAAGACTTTAGAACAGCAGGGCAGGATGGATACAGGCCTGTAACAGTTTGGGTCTAGTGTGTCTCCCCCTTTGAAGATTGGGACGACTGCGGCTGCTTTCCAATCTTTAGGAATCTCAGACGATACGAAAGAGAGGTTGAACAGACTATTAATAGGGGTATCTAACCCAATGTGAGAATTAAGCCAGAGATATTACTTGAGAAACAAGAGGAGCTTAAGAGAAACTTAATAAGGAAAGCACATACTTGTGAACTCATTTGTTGCTACTGAGCTTTGCTCAGTACAAATGTAATTTAGATTCCATTTTTACATATGCTGCAGAATATCTTGTAGCATTTTTTAATTAAGATGTCAAGCCCTAGGGAAGCTTGTTCCAACAGACTACTACTAACTGAATGTCCTTCAATGCTTCAAGATTGTTCGGGAGAGAATAAACTTGGTTAACACTTTTTATGATCCATCTGTCTATGCACACATAATACTGCATTTAATAATTTCTACAATCCTTTAAAAAAAATGCATAACAGGCTATATGAATGCATAGCTTAATCACTCTAACAGAATTCATAAAGCATTACTCACAGAGATTCACAGAAAGTATTCCCCAAATAATGATAATAATAATACTCACAGAGATTCACAGAAAGTATTCCCCAAATAATGATAATAATAATACTCACAGAGATTCACAGAAAGTATTCCCCAAATAATGATAATAATAATACTCACAGAGATTCACAGAAAGTATTCCCCAAATAATGATAATAATAATACTCACAGAAATAATGATAATAATAATACTCACAGAGATTCACAGAAAGTATTCCCCAAATAATGATAATAATAATACTCACAGAGATTCACAGAAAGTATTCCCCAAATAATGCGGTGGAATTACAATCCCAAATCTCTCTAGATAACCTTTTTTTCTGCATCACAGATCCCATCATGGAAGTCTGTGCTCTTAGGATTGTGTCTTGTCTGAGAACAGTGTATATTGTTTTTCCTGAAGGATGGAAACGGAGAGAAGACTCCAAAGCTCTTTTGGAAAACATAGAGCAGCCATGCAAGACGAGGGATTGTGGTGACTATGAATGTCTGATAAGAAGAACTGAGACGGAATAATTCACAGGGATGAGAATTTACAGTAGGTTTCATATTGGAGGGTTGGGATGAGGCATAGCGGAACACACATAGGAACTCATAATATGGATGGTGGACTGGTAAGGAATGTGAAAAAGAGGTGATAGGTAATGTATGTCATGTCATTGAAGGGGCATTTGAAGATGCATTCACAAGGATGGAGTTCTGGGATGAATAGAACAGAGAGAAACATTTAGAGAAGGAGAGAGATGGATCGAGTGGGATTTGAACAAGTGCATTTGTATTCCATCCCCTTATGAAGTAGCCGAGACATACCCTCCACTCACCGACTATGTAATACTCCTTCTTCCCCTCACCCTCTCTCCCTAGAGGTAAAGCTACAGTATAACTGTATACTCCTCTTTTTGTTCTCCTGCTGCATCCATTACATACGTCTCCCTGCCTGAATGCAATGCATGTCCGGGATGCTTTTCTCTATTCACATCAGGTTCCTTGATGCCTGTATTTTTGCAGAATCATACCAGATTGACGCTTATCAATGATATCATGTTGGCATCACTTGCTTCCATTGTATATCATTAACTCAGTAGACATAGCTCTCAGGGCTGTAGTGGAGCCTACTCTAACTGTACACCAGCGACTCGCTAATCATGTACATAATGCAATTTATACATGTTATGCAAGAGAGACTGGAGTGCCTCTGCCAGGTCTGGCGGTAGTACAACGTTAGAGTGGAAACATGTTTCCCTTTCTGGAATGTGTCTGACCTGGCATCTACAGAAGTATGTCTGATCCAACTCCACTTCTATAACTGATAGGGGGACTCTGTTGAGTCATCAGGAATCTATTCAAGGTTGGCATTGGACTCATAGTGCATTCCATTCAGTGTTTGCATTCTGGTTGCATCTGGTTAGAGTTTGGCTGGAGGGACTGTATGATAAGCAGTATGTGGTCTTTTGGATGGCTGAAGAGTGGAATATGCTGATAGGGAGGATAGGGTCATCTTTTATTGGAAAAAAGGGTGGATGAAAGACTTGAGTCTGTCGGGGAGGTCTGGGACAAACAGCGAACATCAGTCTTCTCTCTCTCTTTCTCCTTTCCTCTGTCGTTATTCCTCCCGCCTCTTCTCTCCAGCTCTCGCTCTCTCCCTCCATCTCTCTTTCCCTCTCTCCACAACGGCTCCCATCTGGTTGCTATGGAAACTCCACATATGTCTCCCACAGCTGTTTTTCAGTTTTCCCCAAAATGACAGCTGGTTGTTTTCTCTCTCTCGCACACTCTCCCTCTCTCTCTCTTCGCGGTCAAACAGCCTGATGAAACAGAGCACACAGACAAACACACTCTCCCTCTCTCTCTTCACGGTCAAACAGCCTGATGATACAGAGCACACAGACAAACACACTCTCCCTCTCTCTCTTCACGGTCAAACAGCCTGATGAAACAGAGCACACAGACAAACACACTCTCCCTCTCTCTCTTCACGGTCAAACAGCCTGATGAAACAGAGCACACAGACAAACACACTCTCCCTCTCTCTCTTCACGGTCAAACAGCCTGATGATACAGAGCACACAGACAAACACACTCTCCCTCTCTCTCTTCACGGTCAAACAGCCTGATGAAACAGAGCACACAGACAAACACACTCTCCCTCTCTCTCTTCACGGTCAAACAGCCTGATGAAACAGAGCACACAGACAAACACACTCTCCCTCTCTCTCTTTCACGGTCAAACAGCCTGATGAAACAGAGCACACAGACAAACACACTCTCCCTCTCTCTCTTCACGGTCAAACAGCCTGATGATACAGAGCACACAGACAAACACACTCTCCCTCTCCCTCTTCACGGTCAAACAGCCTGATGAAACAGAGCACACAGACAAACACACTCTCCCTCTCCCTCTTCACGCTCAAACAGCCTGGTGAAACAGAGCACACAGACAAACACACTAAACACAGGGAAAAAGAGCAACAACCTGATTTACATTCATTTACACTGCTGCCAAAATGCTCACTCAACAGTACTGTACAACATCAATATCAATCATAATCAAATCAAAAGTAAGTAAGGAGGTAGTATGCACAGTGGTGATAATAATGCTAATCATGAAGACAGGGTATGTAGTATATGAGCTAGGTGGTAGTATTGTGTGTAGGGGATGGAAAAGGCATGGTCTTGGAGTGTGTAGAGATGTAATGGTCCACAGCAATACTGGATAGTACCTGTCAATAATTTCAATAGAACATGACAGTGGGTAGCGTTGGCATATGAACCAATAGTAGAGCAGGACTGAGGACAGTGTTGATCTATGGACCAATAGAACAGCAGAACAGTGGGCAGTGTAAACGTATGGACTAATAGAACAGCAGAACAGTGGGCAGTGTAAACATATGGACCAATAGAACAGCAGAACAGTGGGCAGTGTAAACATATGGACCAATAGAACAGCAGAACAGTGGCCAGTGTAAACGTATGGACCAATAGAACAGCAGAACAGTGGGCAGTGTAAACGTATGGACTAATATAGAACCACAACACCGGAAAGTGTTGTCATTAGATCCAATAGAACAGAAACGGAACATCAGCCATATGGTCCAGCATACAGCACTTCTGTTTGATTGCCCTGAGGGTCAATACATACATAGCTCTTGACTTCTGACCTCTGTTCAGTCATGCCCAACAATGCCCTATAGAAACACATAGACGGGTCCTTCTAGTGTGTGGAAGGTCAAACAGACCTGATGCCGTCCAGACTGATGCCTGACTGTATCAGTCTATTATTTCTGATGACTAGTGATTCAATTAATATATACAGTAGTGTTCAGATTTCACAGTTTAGTCATTTAGCAGACAATGTTATCCAGGGTTATTCACCATTCTACTGAAGAACTGTAGGTGAACCAACCACCACATATGTTAATTAGCCTTAATTACTAACCCACAGTAGTTGGGATTATATTCCTGAGCTTTTAGGCGGGAGAGAGATGGTGTTTATGTGTGTGTGTATGTGAGAGAGAGCGAGCGAGAGAGAAATTAGTGTTGAATGACTTTAGGAAGGCTATGTTCTTCCTCATCAACCTTTTAAGATCCATTAAGCACCAGAAGACTGTGTGCGTGCGCATATAAATGTGTGTGTGTGCATTAGTCATTTAGCAGACAATGTTATCAAGGGATATCCACCATTCTACTAAAGCACTGTAGGTGAGCCAACCACCATTATCCTTAATTACTAATCTAGGTGGGGTTATATTCCTGAGCTTTTAGGTGGGAGACAGAAAGGTGTGTGTTTGTGTGGGCGTGTGTGTGTGTGTGTGTGTGTGTGTGTGTGTGTGTGTGTGTGTGTGTGTGTGTGTGTGTGTGTGTGTGTGTGTGAGAGAGATAATTGTGTTCATTGACTTTAGGAAGGCTGTGTTCTTCCTCATCAACCATTTAAGCTCCAGTAAGGACCAGTAGAAGACTGTGTGTGTGTGCATGTAAATGTGTGTGTCTTTCGGTGACTGTGTACTCGTGTGTTCATAATACATCCAGACATCCATCCATACGACTAGGATCCTCCATTATCAAGACTAAGCAAAGATTGGTTGGTTGATAAGTGGGGTCCCTACGGTATATGACCTAGAGGGAAATGAATGGAGTGGCCTGTACTACCTGAGGATCAGAAAAATAATCACTAACAAGGGATGCCACTGGCTGTGCTGAAACACACACTGCAAGGTCAAACTATACCGCAGTGAAACTGTTACATCGTTGTTAGAGTGGTGCCATGTCCTAGCTCAGCTTGACATGTATATGCCCTAACCAGCTGTGTGTGTGAGTTGTCACTATACACACGTCTGTGTAGATAACGACCGCTGAGGTCAGCCATCCTCAATAGGCAGACAACGGTCTGGATCCGGACCCAGAATTAAAGTAAAACATTTAATTTTAGGGAATCAAGTTGGGCTTTCAACTTTTTGCTCTTATTTGCGCAAGAAACTTAACCCTAATTTGCTACAAAGGGTGCCGTACCCTCTGTTAAACAACACATTTCACTGCATCTATCCAGTGTATGTGACAATGAAACATATATATATATATATATATATATATATATATATATACTACCAGTCAAGGGTTTTTCTTTATTTTTACTATTTTCTACATTGTAGAATAATAGTGAAGACATCTGTCATTGGAATTTCATAATTCCTAGAATTAAATTCACTCAGTCTAAATTATAAGAATTTGTAAGATTCCTATTTGCATAAAATATACAGAGACCAGTCTTATCAAAATTAGATAATAGTATTCATTCTCGGAGCTCGCTCCCATGAAACCACGAACAAAAGTTTATATACAAAATATGACGTCATAGGTTATAAAATGTCCTTCCTCATATCGACCAGGACAAAGCAGGTTCAAACGTTTATTCCAACCCCCTAGCTCACACACACTATTATCAAGATTAACTTCTGGAATCTTCACCTTCATCCATCACTATTTAGAAGACAGTTCCAGATAATGGAAAACCCAGGGAGGCACTCACTGCCTTATCTAAACATCCCAGAGTTAAGTTGAGTCGGTTCAACCATAGGTTAACGGCCCTTTTTGCTTACTTAAAAACCCACAATCCATTCCTCCCCAACCTAGCTGAATGGTACTTATTATGTTTAATTACCCCCTGTTTCATGCTACACAATCCCTTCCTTATGAATTAACATTTATTAATCAGATATAATAAAACAGAGTAGAAGTTTAATTAGTTATAGTTCTATTTAAAATGTAGATATTGTTTAGTCATTATTCATAAAATTCCTAACAACATCAAAACTATGAAATAACATATATGGAATCATGTAGTAACCCAAAAAGTGTTAAACAAATCAAAATATATTTATATTTGAGATTCTTCAAAGTCGCCACCCTTTGCCTTGATGACAGCTTTTCACACTCCTTGCATTCTCTCACCTGGAATGCATTTCAATTCACAGGTGTGCCTTGTTAAAAGTTCATTTGTGGATTGTCTTTTTTCTTAAGCAAGTGTTGTGACAAAGTAGGGCTGGTATACAGAAAATAGCTCTATTTGGTAAAAGACCAAGTCCATTGTAGCTCAAATAAGCAGAAACAACAGTCCATCATTACTTTAAGATATGAAGGTCAGTCATACAGAAAATGTCAAGAACTTTGAATGTTTCTTGAAGTACATGATGAAACTGGCTTGGAGGATTGCAAAGGGAAAGGAAGACCCAGAGTTACCTCTGCTGCAGACGATAAACTCATTAGACTTAATTGCACATCAGATTGCAGGACAAATAAATTCTTCACAGAGTTCAAGTAACAGACACATCTCAACATCAACTGTTCAAAGGAGACTGCATGAATCAAACATTCATGGTCGAATTCCTGCAAAGAAACCACAACTAAAGGACACCAATAAGAAGAATAGACCTGCTTGGGCCAAGAAACACAATCAATGGACATTAGACCGGTGGAAATTTGTCCTTTCGTCCCAATGAGTCCAAATTTGAGATTTTTAGTTCCAACCGCTATGTCTTTGTGTGGCAGAGTAGGTGAACGGATGATACCCACATGTGTGGTTCCCACCGTGAAGCATGGAGGAGGAGATGTGCTGGTGTGGGGGTGCTTGACTGGTGACACTGTCAGTGATTTATTTAGAATTCAACGCACACTTAAAACTGCAAAATCTTATCTCCGCCAACAGGACGAGTGTGAACAGTTTGGTGATGCATGGGCCGCAAGGAGGGGTTTGTTACTACATTAATAAATACAAATATCTATCTGGACCTTTGCCTTCTAGGAAATGTGTTTGACCGGACCTTCTCAAATAGTATTTGTGTACCCCTGACTTAAGGTAAAACGACCCTGTGGGGCTCCTCACTATGGTTCACCTTGGTAATTACACTGGTTGTTACACTCACTGCTAATGGCTCTGGTTAAGTGAGTGTTTCAGAAAGTCAGTGAGTCAGTGTGTGCACAGACGCTTTATAGGTGTGTGTGTGTATGACAGTGCATGCCAGTCTGACAGAGGCTTGCATGAGTAGTTCAGTGTTCTGCTGAGGTAAGGTCTCCCAGTGTTTATCCAGCATCCATCTTGGCTTATCACTGTTGTTGAGGGAAAATATGTCTAAAGACCTCCCCCCTCACTCCTCTCTTTCTCTTTCTCTGCCCTCAAATCTGTCCATCTCAGTCTTTTATTCATTCTCTCTGTGTCTAATACTCTCCCTCAGTAATTTCCTTCTCCTTTTATCGCTTTCGTGTAGAATCATTATTGAGGGTAGTGGTTAGGGCAAATCTGGGTTAGTCTGTGAGTAAAGGCTCAGCAGTTCTGTGTTCCTTGTGAATAATAGATGTTGGTGGGTGAGTACTGATCGTTGTAAAGCAGATCTATGTCTATGTGTGAGTACAGTAGAATGGTTTGTAGAGAATTACCAGGTAATCTGTGTCAGTATGTCAGTGTTATGGATACTGTATTTGTAGTGCAGTGTGTTAGTGCAGTCCACTGTGGCTCAGTAGAGCTGACGGGATGTGAATGAGTGAGCCGTGTGTTTCTAGGCAGGCGCTCCACCTGTCAGACCAACTACAGTGTTTCCCAACTCCAGTCCTCCAGTACCCCAAACAGCACACATTTTTGTTATAGTCCAGGACAAGCACACTTGATTCAACTAGTCAATTAATCATCAAGCCCTCATTGAGTTAAATCAAGTGAGTTTGTCTGGGGCTACAACAGAAATGGGTGCTATTGGGGATACTGGAGGACTGCTATAATACACACTGACTGACTGACTGAGTGACTCCTGAAGGGCAAACAGAGAACAAGTCACACACAGGGGGATTTTACTGGAGAGGAGGAAGCTGTCGTGTGTGTGTGCTGTGTGTTGTGTGTGCATTTGCACTTGCGCTTTTATTGGGAAAATGCACTGGGTTTTTCCTAATAAACCGTTGTCTACCTACGTTGTTTATCTGGTATATTTCCTCCTGATGTCCTGCCTATCTCTGTTACTACATCCACATGTGTTCACACACCAAGCTGCACGTTTGTATTTCTCTCTCTCTGTTCTATGTTGCAGTGCTGCGTCTACTGAAGGAGAGAGCTGACCCCAACACACCTATCTCCTCTGGAGGATCTCTTCTACACCTGGTAAGAATACACATGCACACACACATGCACAAACACAACTACATCCACCTGCTGTTTTTCAATTAGCTCACCACTATCTGACCGCGCCTCTCTCTATCTCTTTCTCTCTCTTTCCCTTTCTCTCTCTCTCTCTCTTCATCCCATAGTGTGCTCGTCATGACAATGTGTTTGTGGCTGAGGTTCTGATCGAGCGAGGGTTAAACGTCAACCTGCAGGATGAGGACCTCTGGACAGCCCTGCACATAGCGTGTGTGTGTGACCACGCCGACATGGTGCTGCTACTACTGCTGGTGAGAAACACACACGCGCGCGCACGCACACACGCACGCACACACACACATATACAGTTGAAGTCGGAAGTGAAACTGAGTCAGGTTTGTAGGCCTCCTTGCTCGCACACGCTTTTTCAGTTCTGCCCACAAATGTTCTATGGGATTGAGGTCAGGGCTTTGTGATGGCCACTCCAATACCTTGACTTTGTTGTCCTTTAGCCGTTTTTCCACAACTTTGGAAGTGTGCTTGGGGTCATTGTCTGTTTGGAAGACCCATTTGCGACCAAGCTTTAACTTCCTGACTGATATCTTGAAATGTTGCTTCAAAATATCCACATAATTTTCTCTCCTCACGATGCCATCTATTTTGTGAAGTGCACCAGTCCCACCTGCAGCAAAACACCCCCACAACATGGTGCTGCCACCCCCGTGCTTCATGGTTGGGATGGTGTTCTTCGGCTTGCAAGCCTCCCATTTTTTCCTGCAAACATAACGATAGTCATTACGGCCAAACAGTTTTATTTTTGTTTCATCAGACCAGAGGACATTTCTCCAAAAAGTATGATCTTTGTCCCCATGTGCAGTTGCAAACCGTAGACTGGCGTTTTTTATAGTTTTTATAGCGTCTTCCTTGCTGAGCGGCCTTTCAGGTTATATCGATATAGGACTTGTTTAACTGTGGATATAGATAACTTTGTAACTGTTACCTCCAGCATCTTTACAAGGTCCTTTGCTGTTGTTCTGGGATTGATTTGCACTTTTCGCACCAAAGTAGGTTAATCTCTAGGAGACAGAACACGTCTCCTTCATGAGCGGTATGACGGCTGTGTGGTCCCATGGTGTTTATACTTGCGTACTATTGCTTGTACAGATGAACATGGTACGTTTAGGCATTTGGAAATTGCTCCCAAGGATGAACCAGACTTGTGGAGGTCTGCAAAAAATATTCTGAGGTCTCGGTTGATTTATTTTGATTTTCCCATGATCAAGCAAATAGGCATTGAGTTTGAAGGTAGGCGTTGAAATACATCCACATCCACCTCCAATTGACTAAAACCATGTCAATTAGCCTATCAGAAGCTTCTAAAGCCATGACAAAATTTTCTGCGATTTTCCAAGCTGTTTAAAGGCACAGTCAACTTAGTGTATGTAAACGTCTGACCCACTGGAATTGTGATACAGTGAATTATAATTGAAATAATCTGTCTGTAAACAATTGCTGGAAAAATTACTTATGTCATGCACAAAGTAGATGACCTAACCGACTTGCCAAAACCACAATACGTTAACAAGAAATTTGTGGAGTGGTTGAAAAACGAGTTTTAGTGACTTCAATCTAAGTGTTTGTAACCTTCCAACTTCAACTGTGTGTGTATATATATATATATATATATATATATATATATATATACACATATATACACACACGTAGTACGTATGGATAAAAAAGAGCTGGCCATAAGGAGAGTGGTTCCTTGCAGTATCATAAAGGTTTGGGTCAGGTCTGGTGTCTGCAGTATAAGACTATCATAGTGGTTTGGGTCAGGTCTGGTGTTCTGCTGATTAGACTATCAGAGGGGTTTGGGTCAGGTCTGGTGTCTGCAGTATTAGACTATCAGAGGGTTTGGGTCAGGTCTGGTGTCTGCAGTATTAGACTATCAGAGGGGTTTGGGTCAGGTCTGGTCTGGTGTCTGCAGTATTAGACTATCAGAGGGGTTTGGGTCAGGTCTGGTGTCTGCTGACTATCAGAGTGGTTTGGGTCAGGTCTGGTGTCTGCAGTATTAGACTATCAGAGTGGTTTGGGTCAGGTCTGGTGTTCTGGTGTCTGATTAGACTATCAGAGTGGTTTGGGTCAGGTCTGGTGTTCTGCTGATTAGACTATCATGGGGGTTTGGGTCAGGTCTGGTGTCTGCAGTATTAGACTATCAGAGGGGTTTGGGTCAGGTCTGGTGTCTGCAGTATTAGACTATCAGAGGGGTTTGCAGTATTAGGTATCAGGTCTGGTGTCTGGTCAGGTCTGGTGTTCAGTATTAGACTATCAGAGTGGTTTGGGTCAGGTCTGGTGTTCTGCTGATTAGACTATCAGAGGGGTTTGGGTCAGGTCTGGTGTGGTGTCTGCAGTATTAGACTATCAGAGTGGTTTGGGGCAGGTCTGGTGTTCTGCTGATTAGACTATCAGAGGGGTTTGGGTCAGGTCTGGTGTTCTGCAGATTAGGTCCAGAGTGAGACAGGAACAGCCGTAAAGGCGGGGACAGCAGCAGGTGGAGACATGAAGGTTGGGCTGTGTTTGGTTTGGTGTTAGGTCCTATTCCGGTTATGTTGATTGGGTCTGGTGTGGTAGTGTGGCAGCAGACCCTGTACGGCGGGGTGGGCTTGAGATACACTCAGGGGAGATGTGGCTGTGTTTGAAGAGTTGCCAGAAAGAGCGAGAGAGAGAGTATGTGTGTCTGTGTTTTCACCTCCCCTCTTTCTATCAGAGCAGTGTTTGATTTCCCTAAAGCAGTGCTGCAAGAGGAGAGCTGCATCAGTGGGTCTGTGTGTGATATAAATATGCCAAACACTACTCCTGCCAAGGGGACCACTTGAGGGAGAGAGTGAGAGAGTGAGAGAGAAAGAGAGACTCTAAATGTCTTCCATTCACTTTCAACTGAGACCCACTTTCTAGCTAATGAGGTCACATCTACAGTACTTACACAGGATTCTGCTTTACTGTCAGTCAGGAGAGAGAGCGAGGTATGGAATGTTAGGGTGAGAGAGGGGTAAGAAGAAAGATTTTCAAGCTACTGTAAACAAAATGATTACATGCTTCTTCAGCTTCCCTTTGGTAAATTATGAGGGAAGTGTGTAAGTGTCTGTGCGGCCTTGTGTGTATTTGTGTGAGCAAGCTCAATGAAAGAATGAATGAGATTCCCCCAAAAAATTAATGGCTGTGCGTGCGTGTATCTTTCTCTGTGTGTCCCTCTCTCTCTCTCTCTCTCTCTCTCTCTCTCTCTCTCTGTTTGTCTCTCTCCCTCTCCCTCTGTCTCTCTTTCTCCCTCTGTCTCTCTGTTTGTCTCTCTCTCTCTGTCTCTGTCTCTCCCTCTGTCTCTCTCTCTCCCTCTGTCTCTCTGTTTGTCTCTCTGTCTCTCTCTCTCTCCCTCTGTCTCTCTGTTTGTCTCTCTCTCTCTCTCCCTCTGTCTCTCTGTTTGTCTCTCTCTCTCTCTCTCTCCCTCTGTCTCTCTGTTTGTCTCTCTCTTTTTCTCCCTCTGTCTCTGTTTGTCTCTCTCTCTCTCCCTCTCTCTCTCTCTCCCTCTGTCTCTCTGTTTGTCTCTCTCTCTCTCTCCCTCTGTCTCTCTGTTTGTCTCTCTCTCTCCCTCTGTCTCTCTCTCTCCCTCTGTCTCTCTGTTTGTCTCTCTCTCTCTTAATTCAATTTAAGGGCTTTATTGGCATGGGAACTCTCTTATTCTCTCCCCACCCCACCCCACCCCACCCCTCCTCTCCTCAACCTTCTCTCTCTCCTTCTCCTTTCCCCTTCCCCCTCCGCACCCCCACATATCTCTCTCTCTCTCTCTCTCTCTCTCTCTCTGTTTGTGTGCGTGCATGTGTAAATGTATGTGTGTTCCTCAGAGTAAGATAACATATATTACAGAATTATCAGAAGGGTACAGGAGGACAGCTGAAAGGAGAGCTGAGGCAGTGGCTGAGTAAAAATAGCTATTTTTGAAGCTGATACAGCCTCTGCTTCCCTTTCTCTTTCTGCCTTCCTGACACCACATGTCTTATCCAGCACTGAGCCTGCCAATGCACAGTCACTCTGCTCCGATCTCAAGTAAGACCGCAATCAGGGCATGTTTTGTTGATCATTGGAACTGCTGATAAACATCAAGCTGATTTACACAATCAGTGCTTTGTAGTGAACGTTTATACTATTAGTGTTATGTTGTGCATTCTAAGGCATTATACAATTGTTATAGATGCTCTTGAAACACAGTGCATTCAGAAAGTATTCAGACCCCACAACTTTTTTAGTTACTTATTCTAAAATGGATTGAATAGTTTTACCCCCTCATCAATCTACGCACAATGACCAATAATGACAAAGTAATAACAGGTTTTGAGAAATGTTGGCAAATGTATATATATATATATTCTTTAAATACTTTAAATACTTATTTGTGTTAGTATTTATACCCTTTGCTCTTGTCACAGGCCAGCTCATAGCCTGTGGCAAAAATGAGGGGACACAAACAACAGGTCTAGGCCAATTAAAAAAATGCTCTTTATTGTAAACAAAACTATTCACTAAACTAAGAAAAAGGAATGAGGTGTGGAAGTATCATAATGTAAGGTGTATGTAAAGTGCATGGATGCGTGAATCTGTGTGTGTGAATGACTGAGTGAAAACTATGCAAAAGTACAGAAGAACAAACAAAACAGGTTCATACCTGGAGGAGCAGAGAGAGAGAGAGGTGATTAGTGACCGTTTAAATACTCTGATCCCAGGTGACTCCAATCACTAACGACCCTCCTCTGCCTGCAGGAGGAACCGCCCCTGCAATGCAGAGGAGGAGCTGTGACACCCCCCTTCTTAAACTGAGGGTCCCACCCTCAACCCAACTTCCTCCAACATATTCAAAACATTTCAAATTTCCCCAAAAATAAACAAAAAGGATACCAGTCCTGGCTCCTAGTAGTAGCCCCGTGTCCCCCAACTGACTGTCCACCCCTCAAACTCGGCAGCCCTGGTACCCGGGGAGGAATTTAAGAGGACAGAGGAGCAGACAGCCCGTAGGGGTCAGCAGAGA
This sequence comes from Oncorhynchus tshawytscha, assembly GCF_018296145.1. NCBI lineage: Eukaryota > Metazoa > Chordata > Actinopteri > Salmoniformes > Salmonidae > Oncorhynchus > Oncorhynchus tshawytscha. Next base: position 25,214,020 of record NC_056454.1, on the reverse strand, counting down.
GAAGATACAAACTAGGTTAAAGGAGCACGGGACAGAGCATCAGCAATGATATTATCCTTACCACTAATGTGTCTAATGTCAAGGTTGAATGGTTGCAAGAACAAAGCCCAACGCATCAGGCGCTGGTTGGGATTTTGCAGGGACCTCAGAAAATAAGTGGGCTGTGGTCAGTGAACACAGTTAAAGGGGTCAAACCAGAACCAACATAGACCTCGAAGTGCTGTAAAGCCCAAATGAGACCTAAAGCCTCCTTTTCAATTACAGAATAGTTTTTCTGGTACTTATTACATTTCCCGGGAGAAGAAACTGACTGGACACTCAACATTGTTATCATTCTCCTGGAGAAGCACAGCCCCAGCGCCGATTTGACTGGCGTCTACCTGCCATTTGAAAGGTTTCCCAAAATGTGGTGCTGCCAACACAGGTGCCAAACACAAAAGAGCCTTAACTGCATCAAATGCCTCTTGACACTGGGTTGACCAGATAAATTCAGCCTTGGCCTTCAACAGATTGGTCAGTGGGGACACTACTACTGAATAGTTTTTACAGAAAGCACGGTAGTACCCCACCATTCCCAGGAAGCGCATCCGTTCTTTCTTTGTGGAGGGCTGTGGGAACTGCTTCACAGCCTGGACCTTGGCTTCCACGGGACAGACAAAACCCTGACCAACAACCTTGCCTAGGTATGTGACTGTAGCTTTGGCAAACTCACATTTTGCCAAATTAATAGTCAACCTGTCCCACACCAGTCTTTCGAACAGGGCTTGCACTCTCCAAACATGCTCCTCCCAGGAGTCTGAGTAGATGACCACGTCGTCCAAATACACGGCACACCTTTCCAGACCTGAGACCACCGGATTCATTAGCCTCTGGAAGGTGGCTGGAGCATTCCGCAAGCCGAAAGGCATCATTGTATAAGAGAACAAAGCAGATGGAGTTATAAAGGCAGCAATCTTACAAGCTCTTTTGGTAAGGGGTACTTGCCAATATCCCTTTAAAAGATCACATTTGCTAACATACTTTGCTGACCCAACTTGATCAATACAGTCCTCCATCCTAGGAAGAGGGTAAAGGTCTGCTTTAGTAACATTGTTAACTTTTCTAGAATCAGTGCAAGGTCTGAAAGTGGAATCAGACTTTTGACCAAAAGACAGGGTGAAGCCCAATTTGAACAACATGGCTCCGCAATACCATTGTCCAACATATACTGCACCTCTGTTTCCAGTTTCAATCTCTTCTCCTCAGATACACAATAAAATCTCTGTTTGATAGGCTTAGCATCTCCTTTGTCTATATCGTGATCAATTAAGTGGGTTTGCGATGGAGTTTCAGAAAACAAAACAGGGTAGTTTCTAATAAGAGCTACCAATTCATCACGTTTCTCAGAGTCTAAATGATCTACCAAAACCCCAAGGTTTTGCAAAGTCTGGGAGTTTTTCAGCCGACCTTGTAAGACCTCATCCGAAACCCTAACGTCCTCCTGGTCTCCCCCCTACACCAAATTAAAGCCACAATAATGCAGTGACTGGAGCAGCAGTCAACGCTGACCTCACCACTGGAGTGCCTTCAACTTTGGTTAGATCACGGGAGTGATAACATTTGAACAGGTTCACATGGCATAATTTAGAGGACTTCCTATGACCAGGGGTTTCAATAAGTTAGTTCAAATCTGACACTTTACGCAACACAGTGAAAGGACCACAATATTTTGCCTGAAAAGGTGAACTTACAAGACGCAGAAGAGCAAGTACACGATCACCAGGACTAAACTCACGAAGCTCAGCCTGTCCGTCATATTTCAGTTTCATTTTCCGTTGAGAAGATTTGAGTTTTTCTTTCGCCAGTTCACCAGCCCTATACAACTTCATCCTAAAACCATTTACATAGTCAATAAGGTTCTGAGGTGGTTCCTCAGGCAAACAACCATCCTGCAACACTGCTAAAGGCCCACGCACCTTATGACCAAACACTAAGTCATTTTTTAAAGTTTGATGAAAACGTTCCAAAGCTCCCTGGCTCTGGGCATGGAACGTAGTAGACTTGTTGTGTTTAACTTTAAGCTGTTTGAGAACCTGAGCAAATAAATGGGAGGTAAAATTAGACCCTAGATCTGACTGGATGATTTTTGGAATCACAAATGTTGAAATAAATTGAGTTAACGCTTTAACTACTGATTCTGAAGTTATGGTACGCAAGGAAAAAGCTGCCTGATATCTGGTTGCTTGACACAAAACAGTTAATAAGTAGCTATGACCTGACTTGGACCTTGGTAAAGGCCCAACACAATCGATAATAGGATGCTCAAAAGGTTGCCCTATGGCTGATATTGGATACAAAGGTGCTGGCTTTACAACCTGGTTTGGCTTGCTTGTGCGCTGACACGTATCACAAGTTTTAATAAACTGAGATACATCTCGCTTTAAATGTGGCCAGAAAAAATAACAAAGTATGCGATCATAAGTTTTACGAACACCCATATAAAGTTTGCAACACTTTATTTTGCAAAGTAGTAGGTACAACTATTTGAAAGACTGGTTCTCCTAGACCCTGATCATAGTTTGGAACCCATTTCCTGACTAACAGCCCATCAAGAAGAAAACAACACTGAGCACTATTCCTCACCACTGAATCAGGAACAACTTTATCAAACAGATCAGAACAGCCTTTTGCTCAGCCATCAATGAATCTCTAGAACTAGTCAACTGTTCTGTCTGGAGTTTGACTGGCAACTCAAGACTTTCTGGCTTACTCTCAATCTCCTTACGAGAGGCAGCGCGGGTAACCGCACAAACTGGAAATACCTCAGGAGACATACAGTTTTGATCCGGGCTATTCCCTTGCAGGTGACACTGAAGGTTGCTTCTTACAGATGTTTAGCTTGCCATCTGCCCACACCTTACTACCTGCCAAGTCATTCTCCAAAATCATGTGGACTCCCTCTACTGGCAACTGGGGTCTAACCCCAACATCTACATCACCCTCTACCAGACCACATTTTAGGGTAACTTCATGTAAAAGACAAGAGAATGGAACTAAACCCATACCACATACCATTACACAACTGCCAGTATCAGACGCTTTAGAGAACGGCAAAACAGATTCCAGAATAAAATAATCTAAAGCTCCAGTGTCTCTTAAGATCTTGATTGAAACATTTTGGTTGCCATCTACCAGGGACACTACAACATCTGAAATAAAGGCTGAAAAATCACAGTGGGAAGACTGAAAATCAAACTCAACAAGTGGCTGAAAAAGCTCACCCTGGTGGTCAGAGGCTGCAACAGGACTTGCCATCACAGCAGGTTTAACTTGACCTGACTTTTTTGATTTAAGCAGAGGACAATCTTTCTTCCAATGTCCTTCAACTAAACAGTAGCGACAGGTATTAGCATTAACCGGTGCTTTAAGTCCTCCAGACCCAAACTTCTGCTGAGGTCTTTGGAAAGAAGCCCCAGAAAAAGGTGCCCTACTATTCCTAGGAGTAAAGTTATTTTTATGGTACATGTCACTGTTTGACTCAAAATGGCTTTTATGTGTTAGCCTGTACTCATCTGCAAGTTTTGCTGCATCACTTGGAGACTTAACATTACGTTTATTCATGTATGTAGCAACTTGGTCAGACACAGAATTTTTGAACTGTTCTAACACAATCAAATTAGACAGACCCTCAAAAGTACTAACTTCAGAAGCTGTACACCAACGATTAAATGCAGAAGTCAAATCACAAACAAACTCAGAATCCCAGGTGACTCCAAACACTAACAACCCTCCTCTGCCTGTAGGAGGAACCGCCCCTGCAATGCAGAGGAGGAGCCATGACACTATGACAATCAAAATTAAGCTCAGTTGCATCCTGTTTACATTGATCATCCTTGATATGTTTCTACAACTTCAGTGGAGTCCACCTGTGGTAAATTAAATTGATTGAACATGATTTGGAAAGGCACACAACTGTCTATATAAGGTCCAATAGTTCACAGTGCATGTCAGAGCAAAAACCAAGCCATGAGGTCGAACGAATTGTCCGTAGAGCTCATTGTGTCGAGGCACAGATCTGGGGAAGGGTCCCAAAACATTTCTGCAGCATTGAAGGTCCCAAAGAGACACAGTGGCCTCCATCATTCTTAAATGAAAGAAGTTTGGAACCACCAAGCCTGGCTGCCCGGCCAAACTGAGCAATCGGGGGAGAAGGTCTTTGGTCAGGGAGGAGAACAAGAACCTGATGATCACTCTGACAGAGCTCCAGAGTTCCTCTGTGGATATGGGAGAACCTTCCAGAATGACAACCATCTCTGCAGCACTCCACCAATCAGACCTTTGTGGTAGAGTGGCCAATACGGAAGCCACTCCTCAGTAAAATGCACATGCCTGCTTGGAGTTTGCCAAAAGGCAGCTAAAGGACTCTCAGACCATGAGAAACAAGATTCTCTGTTCTGAGGAAACCAAGATTGAACATTTTGGCCTGAATGCCATGCGTCAAGTCTGGAGGAAACCAGGCACCTCTCATCACCTGGCCAATACCATCTCTGCGGTTAACCATGGTGGGGGCAGCATCATGCTGTGGGGATGTTTTTCAGCAGCCGGGACTGTGAGACCAATCAGGATCAAGGGAAAGACGAACAGAGCAAAGTACAGAGAAATCCTTGATGAAAACCTGCTCCAGAGCGCTCAGGACCTCCTTCCAGCAGGACAACAACCCTAGGCACACAGCCAAGACAACGCAGGAGTGGTTTCGGGGATAAGTCTCTGAATGTCCTTCAGTGGCCCAGCTAGATCTCAGACTTGAACCCGATCGAACATCTCTGGAACGACCTGAAAATAGCTCTGCAGCAATGCTCCCTATTCAACCTGAGAGTTTGAGAGAATATACAGAGAAGGATGGGAGAAACTCCCCAGAAGACTCAAGGCTGTAATTGCAGCCAAAGGTGCTTCAACAAAGTACTGAGTAGAGTCTGAATACTTATTTAAATGTGATATTTCCGTTTTTTTTTCACCTTTATTTAACCAGGTAGGCTAGTTGAGAACAAGTTCTCATTTACAACTGCGACCTGGCCAAGATAAAGCATAGCAGTGTGAACAGACAACAACACAGAGTTACACATGGAGTAAACAATAAGTCAATAACACAGTAGACAAAGAAAGAAAAAGAAAAAACAGAGTCTATATACATTGTGTGCAAAAGGCATGAGGAGGTAGGCGAATAATTACAATTTAGCAGATTAACACTGGAGTGATAAATGATCAGATGGTCATGTGCAGGTAGAGTTACTGGTGTGCAAAAGAGCAGAAAAGTAAATAAATAAAAACAGTATGGGGATGAAGTAGGTAAAATTGGGTGGGCTATTTACCGATGGACTATGTACAGCTGCAGCGATCGGTTAGCTGCTCAGATAGCAGATGTTTAAAAGTTGGTGAGGGACATAAAAGTCTCCAACTTCAATGATTTTTACAATTCGTTCCAGTCACAGGCAGCAGAGAACTGGAAGGAAAGGCGGCCAAACGAGGTGTTGGCTTTAGGGATGATCAGTGAGATACACCTGCTGGAGCGCGTGCTACGGGTGGGTGTTGCCATCGTGACCAGTGAACTGAGATAAGGCGGAGCTTTACCTAGCATGGACTTGTAGATGACCTGGAGCCAGTGGGTCTGGCGACGAATATGTAGCGAGGGCCAGCCGACTAGAGCATACAGGTCGCAGTGGTGGGTGGTAAAAGGTACTTTAGTAACAAAACGGATGGCACTGTGATAAACTGCATCTAGTTTGCTGAGGAGAGTATTGGAAGCTATTTTGTAGATGACATCGCCGAAGTCGAGGATCGGTAGGATTGTCAGTTTTACTAGGGTAAGTTTGGCGGCATGAGTGAAGGAGGCTTTGTTGCGAAATAGAAAGCCGATTCTAGATTTGATTTTGGATTGGAGATGTTTAATATGAGTCTGGAAGGAGAGTTTACAATCTAGCCAGACACCTAGGTACTTATAGATGTCCACATATTCTAGGTCGGAACCATCCAGGGTGGTGATGCTAGTTGGGCGTGCGGGTGCAGGCAGCAAACGGTTGAAAAGCATGCATTTGGTTTTATTAGCGTTTAAGAGCAGTTGGAGGCCATGGAAGGAGTGTTGTATGGCATTGAAGCTCGTTTGGAGGTTAGATAGCACAGTGTCCAAGTGCCAGAAGTATACAGAATGGTGTCGTCTGCGTAGAGGTGGATCAGAGAATCGCCCGCAGCAAGAGCAACATCATTGATATATACAGAGAAAAGAGTCGGCCCTGAATTGAACCCTGTGGCACCCCCATAGAGACTGCCAGAGGACCGGACAACATGCCCTCCGATTTGACACACTGAACTCTGTCTGCAAAGTAGTTTTTGAACCAGGCGAGGCAGTCATTAGAAAAACCGAGGCTACTGAGTCTTCCGATAAGAATATGGTGATTGACAGAGTCGAAAGCCTTGGCCAGGTCGATGAAGACAGCTGCACAGTACTGTCTTTTATCGATGGCGGTTATGATATCGTTTAGTACCTTGAGCGTGGCTGAGGTACACCCGTGACCGGCTCGGAAACCAGATTGCACAGCGGAGAAGGTACGGTGGGATTCGAGATGGTCAGTGATCTGTTTGTTGACTTGACCTTCGAAGTCCTTAGATAGGCAGGGCAGGATGGATATAGGTCTGTAACAGTTTGGGTCCAGGGTGTCACCCCCTTTGAAGAGGGGGATAACCGCGGCCGCTTTCCAGTCCTTGGGGATCTCAGACGATATGAAAGAGAGGTTGAACAGGCTGGTAATAGGGGTTGTGACAATGGCGGCGGATAGTTTCAGAAATAGAGGGTCCAGATTGTCAAGCCCAGTTGATTTGTAGGGGTTGTTTTTTCTTCATATAGATTTGCAACAAAATTCTAAAAACCTGTTTTTGCTTTGTCAGTATGGGGTATTGTGTGTAGATTGATGAAGGAAAAAAACTATTTAAGCAGTTTTAGAATAAGGCTGTACTTAATAAAATGTGGAAAAAGTGAAGGGGTCTGAATACTTACTGAATACACTGTACATATACAGTATTCATATTAGGACGTATTTCAGGGAATTTCCCAAACAATGTGCTGGGTCTAATGTAGGGACATTTAATATTTTCAGTGTGATTCACCATATCAGAATGATTGACAGACTTAACTTTGATTGACCTGTGAAGATATGCAAACAAAAATGTCCAGCTCATTCATGCAGTTATCCATTGTGTCATTCCTTTCATCTCCTCCTCCTCTTCATCCATGTCCTTGGGTTTCCATTCCTGCATCCTAAATAGAGGACAATGTTTGTGCTGACGGAGATGACACCGTGGCTCTATTTGCTGGGATGGAGGGGGTAACATTATTTTCTCTCACCCTCTCTCTCTCTCTCTCTCTCTCTGTTTGCTAGTGCTAGTGCTAATTATCTTATCACCGCATTGCAAACAGCTGGTGTGGGAGAAAGCTTCCCAATTTCCCATGCACTCCCAATACCCATTTAGTCATGGAAATGTTTAGTTTGGTTATAAAACTATGATAGGATCCAATAGGCAACAACAGAGTAGTGTTCCTTCATGCTAAAGCTAGCCTGGCCTTATATTAAATGTGAGTTGGGTTAATTTTGAGTTAAAGACTGTGCTTAGACAGACAGGCCAATTCTGATATTTGTTTTCCACTAATTGGTATTTTGACCAATCTCATCAGATCATTTCACATCATATATTTTTCAGAGCCTGATCTGATTGGTCAAAATACCAATTAGTGGGAAAAAATATCAGAATTGGGCTGCCTGTCTAAATGCAGCCATAGTGAGGTATTCATCATTAATTTACAGCTCATCCATGTTGGTTCCCCGTATGAGGATACTTATCCTCTACGATCAAACACCAGCATGCACAATAACATCCTCTACGATCAAACACCAGCATGCACAATAACATCCTCTATGATCAAACAACAGCATGCACAATAACATCCTCTATGATCAAACACCAGCATGCACAATAACATCCTCTATGATCAAACACCAGCATGCACAATAACATCCTCTACGATTAAACACCAGCATGCACAATAACATCCTCTACGATCAAACACCAGCATGCACAATAACATCCTCTACGATTAAACACCAGCATGCACAATAACATCCTCTACGATCAAACACCAGCATGCACAATAACATCCTCTACGATTAAACACCAGCATGCACAATAACATCCTCTATGATCAAACACCAGCATGCACAATAACATCCTCTACGATTAAACACCAGCATGCACAATAACATCCTCTATGATCAAACAACAGCATGCACAATAACATCCTCTATGATCAAACACCAGCATGCACAATAACATCCTCTACGATCAAACACCAGCATGCACAATAACATCCTCTATGATCAAACACCAGCATGCACAATAACATCCTCTATGATCAAACACCAGCATGCACAATAACATCCTCTACGATCAAACAACAGCATGCACAATAACATCCTCTACGATCAAACACCAGCATGCACAATAACATCCTCTATGATCAAACACCAGCATGCACAATAACAACTATGAAGAGATGGCATTATTGTTTCTATAGTCTAGTCTAGTTGAGTAGCAATCTCTGTTTATGTGGCATCACCATAGCTCCATAATCAAAGCCTAGAACCCATCATGGTATCAGTCCGTTATCATATCTGATTTAATTTCACAGTACCAATTAAGGTCTCCTGATTTGCATGGCTATGGAGGGCCATGCAGGCAGCAATTAGATAAGTGATTCGCGATTAGGAGCTAATTGGCCGGTTGTCCTTATTCTGTTCTAACATCTCCCAGAGGAAGTGATTGGTCCAAATAAGAAAAAATGTGACAAAACATGAAGGTATTAATTTAACTCGTCCAATAAGAAACACTTGTTTTAGGTTTACCGTTGCATGCCCTAATGAATACTCAGTGTTGGGGAAGCTACTCTGAAAATATTGTTTTTTCATTTTTTATTTAACTAGGCACGTCAGTTATGAACAAAGTCTTATTTACAATGACGGCCTACACCGGCCAAACACAGATGGAGCTGGGCCAATTGTGCGTCGCCCTATGGGACTCCCAATCATAGACGGCTGTGAAAGAGCCTGGATTCAAACCATGGTGTCTGTAGTGACGCCTCAAGCACTGAGATGCAGTGCCTTAGAACGCTGTGCCATTCGGGAGCACTCAGGGAATTGGTCGTTTACCAAGCTACCAAGTACTTCACACTGGAAGAAGTTAAGATACACCCAAGTTGCCCTTAAGAAACATACAGTCAAACAGAAAGGAAATTATTGCCTACTCTACTCATATTTTATTTTATTTTAGAAAAAAAATGGTGTCGTTCCAGAAGTTAGATACACCTCTACATGCCAAAAAAAGTAGTTAACTACTGAAAACACAACCTAGAATTGAATTTAGTTAAACTACCACCAAGCTACAGCAAAAGGTAGTTCAATTACTACTTCAACTACATGTAGTTAAATACTCCCCATCACTGTGAGTACTACCATGATATCAGTTCTCTCATGTCACTGTAATCCTGTTATATCAGAGGATCGTTGGAGGTTTCTCTGCCTCGTCTGTCTGGAGTGGTCCTCTGATGTGTCACTTTGAGTCTTTAACCGACCTCTCAAACACACTTTGTCTAAACACGTCTGAAAGTTATGAGCGAACCCTGAAGTTTCTGCTTACTATTGTGTAACTCCTAACTGTCCGTTGCTGGGTGTTGATGGTACGGCTTACAGCAATCAACTTAATATTACTGGCTTCATTAAACTCCTCATGGCTTAAGATGGGAGATTGTGATTAAGCGGTTCTCCTGAGATCTTCTGTTGTTATGAAACGTCCTTTTAGATAGGTTTAGCCTGAGTCGCATAAGTCCCTCTGAAACTACAGTAGAAGACTGACCCACATTTGGCATTTGAAAATTAGCAGCTTCTTTTGTCTTTCAAATCCTTAATGACATGGCCATGTCTAAACTCTTGTAAAATAGTGGAACTTAATATAATTTTCTGTCTTGATCCTGACTCCTTCCATAAATCTGAAAACTGTGATGTAATGTGTCTTAGCGTAGGGGACTAGTCCACATTGACTGTACAGCTAGTCCATTCTAAGCTCATTTATCTAGCTTTAGGGACATGGTGTGTGTAGCTCTTCTCCAGTGGGCTGCTGTCCCTACAGCCCTCCCAGGGGACAGTCCTACATCTTAGTTGTGGTTGGTATTGATCCCACCGGGGTCACGTTATGGCGTCCTGTTGTTAGGGCAACAAACGCTGATCCATCATAAAGCGGCGGTGAGAGCTGAGCGTGTTGCGGTCAGCTTGTTATTAACCCCTGCTGCACATGTGGCGCCCGGGAAACAACTGGACGCCGCTCGTTTCTACGTGTCAGTGGCTAATGTCTGTAAACAGACGGATGATGCTCTGTCTTGATCGATGGGATGCTCCAGGATAGAGCAGTCATATCAAGTCAAGTCTAACATTGTTAATATTGCTATCTAGGATTACATTAGGATTAATGAGGTGGTCAAACTCATATTGCTCCTTGTATTATTATAAACCATTACATTTGTGTGCCGCTATGTATTGACTGCAAAGTTTGACATAATGGTAGGTGTCAGCTAAGTATAAACTACAATGAATAAATAACACAATGCATACATCAGAAACCATCCTCCAGAGGTTCCCGTTGTTTTCCTCAGGAGAACCAGTTCAGTAGGTATAGCAGTGTGTAGCCTACTGTAGTCTGACTGTAGCGCAAGACCAGGCTGTGTCAAGTGATGTCTTCATTAGGACAGTCCCCTATTGACCCGGGAGCTCAGAATGATAGGTCAGGGACACCACCTCACCCCTATCTACTCAACACACGTGCATGCACACATGCACTCACTGTCCAGAGTGTGTGTGTGACAGTCTGTGGATAAGTCAATAACTGTCCCTCCCCACTCTCTGGTTTTCTGAAACCTGCAAAAGACTGAATGACTGGCATATCTGGACTGGATGAAAAAAAGTATGAAAATAGACAGGCAGTAGGTGCTCTCTCTCTCCTCCCTCTTTCTCTCTCTCTCTCTCTCTCTCTCTCTCTTCCTCTCTCGCTCTCCCTGCTCTCCTTCTTACATCGATGAGCCCTTCCTCATGAATAGATACAAAGCACCAGCTGATGTTGAATGTTAAGTAAAATATTCATTAACCCCTAACTAACCCTGCTAATGAATGACAACAGCTCCTACTAGACCAGACTACAGATTGGTAGGAATTTACCCAAAGAAACAAAGGGGCAAACTCCAAACGCAGACCTCTCCACTATTTAATAACATAACAATAACATCAGTTGAACTAAATTAATTGTGTTTTTAATTGTTTGGCATTAATGACAGGGGTAGATTCATCATCTCTGATGTTTCCCTAGTGTATAGAGATTGCAGAATGTTTTTGTTCTTGGTTTTTGAGGTTTGAATTTTAGGGTCCAGGGCTCTGAGATATAAGGGTCTGGACTTTTAATTTGGGGGATTGGTGTTCAGCATTTGCAGGTCGCTCTCTAGCCTATATCCATCTGCTTTGTATTCCTCTTCCTCCTTTCTTTATCATCTGTAAAGCCATTCCCCCTCACACACACTCACACACTCAAACACACACACACACACACACACACACACACTCAAACACACACACTCACACACTCAAACACACACACACACACACACACACACACACACACACACACACACACACACACACACACACACACACACACACACACACACACACACACACACTCAAACACACACACTCACACACTCAAACACACACACACACACACACACACACACACACACACACACACACACACACACACACACACACACACACACACACTCACACACTCAAACACACACACTCACACACACACACACACACACACACACACACACACACACACACACACACACACACACACACACACACACACACACACACACACACACACACACACACACACTCAAACACACACACTCACACACTCAAACACACACACACACACACACACACACACACACACACACACACACACACACACACACACACACACACACACACACACACACACACACACACACACTCACACACACACACACAAAGACACACACACTCAAACACACACACACACACACACACACACACACACACACACACACACACACACACACACACACACACACACACAAAAGACACATGAACCCCCCCATGCACACACACACACACTTTCTCTGTCTGCTTGAAGACTAGCCCATTAATCTTGGGCTGCATCCTAACATGGTTGTTAGAATTCTATTAGCTGTAAATATTCAATAAGGAACCTCACTTAAAGGCCCTGTCCCTCTTATCAGCCGCAGCCCAGCCACGATCATTAAACTGCAACCTCTTTTATTGTTTATGGGGAAAGACGGACAATGGCGACGTGAAAGGAAATGTGTTAGTTTAAGTATGTTTTAGAGGGGAGGAGATACAGAGAGAGGGAAAGAGAGAGAGAAATAAAAGAGAGGGGGGGAAAACAGGTAAAGAGAGGAAGTGAGGCAAGGAAGAAAGGAGTGATGTTACAACAGAGGTGACAAATCACAGAGTAGTTCCCGAGGGTAGTGGTGGGAGGAATGTTGAATCCCAACCATATTTTACTTGTGTATGTTTAGACAAACAGCAGTCATTACACAGTCCAAGTGTAGTCCGCCTGGGGGTATGTTGTTATCTCACACCCCAAGAGCAGGCAACACTGGTAGGACTCTTCACTGTGTAAACGCACATTATTCTTGTCACACACATCCCAACCCCCTCCTCTCGATGATCCCACGGTCCCATCAACACACAGACACACAACACACACACACACATGTGTCCCTGCCCTGGGGTCCCCACAATCCCATATGTAATGAGTTGTTTAATTCACTTCATTGAGTGTTAATGTCCCTGTGGCTCTCCTCAGGTTCACACTGCTGGGAGGGCCTGATAATTGGGCCTACTTTATCATCGATTCCTCTCTGATGAATGGCCTGAGAAACCACTCAATTTGTTTGTGTCTCCCTCCTCCCTCCCCTCCTCTATTCATTCTATGGTGGGTTTGATACGTTCCGGGATTTCTGGAAGACTGGGGTGAATGTTCTACTTCAGGATGTGAATGGAAACATTCCACTGGACTACACCACCGAAGGAACCGAGACCAGCTACATCCTCCGAAAACACCTAGAGGAAAACGGTAACACAATACTCCTCATATGATTTAATGTCTGTTTTATGTAGTGTGTCGTGTTGTGTTACATTGTAGGCCTATATGTGTTTATTGTGCAACAAACAGCCCGAGAAATGTTCACCTACACATTTTTACAATGTGAAAAATATTTGTATTTTCTGAATCGTTTTTTTCCCCATCTTTGCCACTTTTCCACCCACACACAATTACTCTTGTTTAAGACCTGTCTATTATCCCGGCAGTAGGACATTTTGTTCTCGTCCATATAACGTGCTAATATAATGCCTGCTTCAATGTCCATTCTTTTTTCACAGCAGTTAAAGGAGACTGAATAGAAAACTAAATAAAATGAGAAATGAATGAAAGAACATTTTTAATTTCACATGCATGAAATAATGGCTTAATTTGAAAAAATGAAAATCAACGGATCGTAAGTTATGTCCACACACATTTATAATGTGAAGTGAGGAAACAGACTAAAATACTTAACTAGAAGTAATGGTTCCATGGATGGTTGGCTGCCATATTGCCTGAGGGAAAGGTATTGATACTGTATATACAGTGATTTCAGAAAGTATTCAGACCTCTTCTCTTTTTCCACATTTAGTTATGTTACAGCCTTATTCTAAAATGGATTGGATTCTTTTTGTTATGTTTACAGCCTTATTCTAAAATGGATTGGACACATTTTTCACTCATCAATCTCCACATGATACAACATAATGACAAAGCGAAAAAAGGTTTTTAGAAATGTTTGCAAAAGGTATAAAAATAATATTTAGCTATGAGACTCAGGTGCATCCTGTTTACATTGATCATCCTTTAGATGTTTCCACAACTTCATTGGAGTCCACTTGTGGTAAATTCAAATGATTGCACGTGATTTAGAAAGGCACACACCTGTCTTTATAAGGTCCAACAGTTGAAAGTGTATGCCAGAGCAAAAACCAAGCCATGAGGTCGAAGGACTTGAGCTTCGAGATATGATTGTGTCGAGGCACAGATGTGGGGAAGAGTACCAAAACAATCTGCAGCATTGAGGGTCCCCAAGGACACGGTGGATTTGATGATTCTACTACAACTACAACACTGTGTCCTCTCTGTCCCAACCACTACTACAACTACAACACCATGTCCTCTCTGTCCCATCCACTACTACACCATGTCCTCTCTGTCCCTACCAGGACTACTAATACTACACTCTGTTCTCTCTGTCCCAACCGCTACTATTTCTACTACACTGTGTCAACTGTGTCCCAAATACTACTACTACACTGTGTCCTCTCTCTCCCAACCACTACTACTACCACAACACTGTGTCCTCTCTGTCCCAACCACTACTACAACTACAACACTGTGTCCTCTCTGTCCCAACCATTACTGCTACTACTACACCGTGTCCTCTCTGTCCTAACCATTACTACTACTACTACTACTACTACTACTACATCGTGTCTTCTCTGTCCCATCCACTACTACACTGTGTCCTCTCTGTCCCATCCACTACTACACTGTGTCCTCTCTGTCCCTACCAGGACTACTATTATTACACTCTGTTCTCTTTGTCCCAACCACTAATATTTCTACTACACTGTGTCCTCTCTGTCCCAATCAGTACTAATACTACACTGTGTCTTCTCTGTCCCAACCAGAACTACAACTACACAGTGTCCTCTCTGTCCCAACAAATTATTCTACTACACCGTGTCCTCGTTGTCCCAATCACTGCTACTACTACTTTACTGTGTCCTCTCTGTCCCAACCACTACTACTACTACACTGTGTACTCACTGTCCCAACCACTACTACCACTACACTGTGTCCTCTCTGTCCCTACCATGACTACTACCACTACACTGTGTACTCACTGTCCCAACCAATACTACTACTACTTCTACACTGTGTCCTCTCTGTCCCTACCATGACTACTACTACACTGTGTACTCACTGTCCCAACCAATACTACTACTACTTCTACACTGTGTCCTCTCTGTCCCAACCACTACTACAACCACTACACTGTGTCCGCTCTGTCCCTACCATGACTACTACCACTACACTGTGTCCTCTCTGTCCCTACCATGACTACTACTACTACTACACTGTGTCCTCTCTGTCCCTACCATGACTACTACTACTACACTGTGTCCTCTCTTTCCAAACCAGTAATATAACTACACTGATTACTCTGTCCCAACCAGTACTATTACTACACTGATGTCTTTCTCTCCCAACCAGTGCTACTACTAATACACTGTGTACCCCCTTTCCCAACCAGTACTTCTACTGTTACTACACTGTGTCCTCTCTGTCCCAACCACTACTAATACCACTACATGGTGTCATCTCTCTCCCAACCACTACTAATACTACTACAATGTGTCATCTCTGTCCCAACCACTACACGGTGTCCTCTCTTTCCCAACCACTACTACTTCCACTACACTGTGTCCTCACTGTGCCAACCAATGCTACAATACCGTGTCCTCTCTTTCCCAACCACTACTACTTCTATTACACTGTGTCCTCACTGTGCCAACCAATGCTACAATACCGTGTCCTCTCTTTCCCAACCACTACTACTTCTATTATACTGTGTCCTCTCTGTCCCAACCACTACTACTACTTCTACACGGTGTCCTCTCTGTCCCAAACAGTACTACTACTACTACTACACGGTGTCCTCTCTGTCCCAACCAGTACTACTACTACACTGTGTCATCTCTGTCCCAACCAGTACTACTACTACTACTACATGGTGTCCTCTCTGTCCCAACCAGTACTACTACTACTACTACACAGTGTCCTCTCTGTCCCAACCAGTACAACGACTACTTCTACACGGTGTCCTCTCTGTCCCAACGACTACTACTACTTTTAAATTGTGTCCTTTCTGTCCCAACCACAACTACTTCCACTACACTGTGTCCTCTCTGTGCCAACCACTGCTTCAACACTGTGTCCTCTCTTTCCCAACCACTACTACTACTACTACTTGTAAACTGTGTCCACTCTGTCCCAAACACTACTGCAACAACTACACAGTGTCCTCTCTGTCCCAACAAATTATTCTACTACACCGTGTCCTCTTTGTCCCAATCACTGCTACTACTACTTTAGTGTGTCCTCTCTATCCCAACCACTACTACCACTACACTGTGTCCTCCCTGTCCCAACCAATACTACTACTACTTCTACACTGTGTCCTCTCTGTCCCAACCACTACTACAACCACTACACTGTGTCCTCTCTGTCCCTACCATGACTACTACCACTACACTGTGTCCTCTCTGTCCCTACCATGACTACTACTACTACACTGTCCTCTCTGTCCCAACCACTACTACTACTACTACTACACGGTGTCCTCTCTGTCCCAACCACTACTACTACAACACTGTGTCCTCTCTTTCCCAACCAGTACTACTACTAATACACTGTGTACCCCCTTTCCCAACCAGTACTTCTACTGTTACTACACTGTCCCAACCACTACTAATACCATTACACGGTGTCCTCTCTCTACCAACCACTACTAATACTACTACAATGTGTCATCTCTGTCCCAACCACTACACTGTGTCCTCTCTTTCCCAACCACTACTACTTCCACTACACTGTGTCCTCACTGTGCCAACCAATGCTACAATACCGTGTCCTCTCTTTCCCAACCACTACTACTTCTATCTACTACCACTACACTGTGTCATCTCTGTCCAAACCACGACTTGTACTACACTGTGTCCTCTCTGTCCCAACCACTACTACTTCTATTACACTGTGTCCTCTCTGTCCCAACCACCACTTCTTCTATTACACTGTGTCCTCTCTGTCCCAACAAATTATTCTACTACGCCTTGTCCTCTTTGTCCCAATCACAGCTAATACTACTTTACTGTGTCCTCTCTGTCCCAACCACTACTACTACCACTACACTGTGTCATCTCTGTCCAAACCACGACTTGTACTACACTGTGTCCTCTCTTTCCCAACCACTACTACTTCTATTACACTGTGTCCTCTCTGTCCCAACCACCACTTCTTCTATTACACTGTGTCCTCTCTGTCCCAACAAATTATTCTACTACGCCTTGTCCTCTTTGTCCCAATCACAGCTAATACTACTTTACTGTGTCCTCTCTGTCCCAACCACTACTACTACCACTACACTGTCTCATCTCTGTCCAAACCTCGACTTGTACTACACTGTGTCCTCTCTGTCCCAACCACTACTTCTACTACACTGTGTCCTCTCTGTCCCAACCACTGCTTCTACTACACTGTGTCCTCTCTATCCCAACCACTACTGCCACTACTACTACTCCTTGTCGTTTCTGTCCCACTCTGTCCCAACCACTACTTCTACTACACAGTATCCACTCTGTCCCAACCACTACTACTACTTCTACACTGTGTCCTCTCTGTCCCAACAACTACTACCACCAGACTATGTCCTCTCTTTCCCAACCACTATACCTACTACTTCACTGTGTCCTCTCTGTCCTAACCACATCTACTACTACACTGTGTCCACTGTGTCGCAACCACTACTACTACTTCTACAACAATGTGTCCTCTCTGTCCCAACCACTGCTTCTACTACTCTGTGTCCTCACTGTCCCAACCACTACTATTTCACTGTGTCCTCTCTATTCCAACCACTACTTCTACTACACCTTGTCCTCTCTGTCCCAACCACTGCCACTACTACTACACTGTATGCTCTCTATCCCAACAATGACTTCTACTACACCGTGTCCTCTCTATCCCAACCACTGCCACTACTACTACACTGTATGCTCTCTATCCCAACAATGACTTCTACTACACTGTGTCCTCTCTATACAAACAACTACTACTTCTACACTGTGTCCCATCAGTCCCAACCACAACTACTACTACACTGTGTACTATCTTTCCAAACCAATACTATTACTACTACACTGTGTCCTCTCTATCCCAACCACTATTACTACTACACTGTGTCCTCTCTATCCCAACCACTACTACTACTACACTGTGTCCTCTCTTTCCAAACCAATACTATTACTTCTACACTGTGTCCTCTCTATCCCAACCACTACTACTACTACACTGTATCCTCTCTATCCCAACCACTACTACTACTACACTGTGTCCTCTCTGTCCCAAACACTACTACTACTACACTGTGTCCTCTCTGTCCCAACAAATACTATTACTGCACTGTGTTCTCTCTGTCCCAACCACTACTACTACACTGTGTCCTCTCTGTCCCAACCACCACTACTACTACACCTTGTTCTCTCTGTCCCACCACTACTACTACTACATTGTGTCCTCTCTGTCCCAACCACTACAACTACTACACTGTGACCGCTCTGTCCCAACCATGACTACTACTACACTGTGTCCTCTCTGTCCCAACTACTACCACATCTCCCACACTGTGTCCTCTCTGTCCCAAACACTACTACCACACTGTGTCCTCTCTGTCCCAACCACTGCTAACACACTGTGTCCTCTCTGTCCGAACAATGACAACTACTACTACACTGTTTCCTCTCTGTCCAAACCAGTACTACAACTACTACTACACTGTGACCGCTCTGTCCCAACTGCTGCTACTACTACACTGTTTCCTCTCTGTCCCAACCACTACTACTACACTGTTTCCTCACTGTCCCAACCACAACTACTACTCCACTGTGTCCTCTCTCTCCCAACCACTACTACTACTTCTACACGGTGTCCTCTCTGTCCCAAACAGTACTACTACTACTACACGGTGTCCTCTCTGTCCCAACCAGTACTACTACTACACTGTGTCATTTCTGTCCCAACCAGTACTACTACTACTACTACTCGGTGTCCTCTCTGTCCCAACCAGTACTACTACAACACTGTTTCCTCTTTGTCCAAACCACTACGACTACTACACTGTGTCCTCTCTGTCCCAACCACTACTACTACTACTACACGGTGTCCTCTCTGTCCCAACCACTACTACTACTACTACACGGTGTCCTCTCTGTCCCAACCACTACTACTACTATTACTACACGGTGTCCTCTCTGTCCCAACCAGTACTACTACTACTACTGCACTGTGTCCTCTTTGTCCCTCTCACTTATTGTGCAGTACCAGTCAAACATTTGGACTCACCTACTCATTCCAAGGTTTTTATTTATTTTTTCTATTTTATATAATGTAGAAAAATAGTGAAGACATCAAAACTATTAAATAATACATTTGTAATCAAGTGATTACCAAAAAAGTTTTTATATATTTTATATTTGAGATTCTTCAAAGTAGCCTCCCTTTGCCTTGATGACAGCTTTGCACACTCTTGGCATTTTCTCATCCACTTTAATGAGGTAGTCACCTGGAATGCATTTCAATTAACAGGTGTGCCTTGTTAAAGTTTACTTGTGGAAGTTATTTGCTTCTTAATGCATTTGAACCTGTAAGTTGTGTTGTGACAAGGTAGGGGTGGTATACAGAAGATGGCCCTATTTGGTAAATGACCAAGTGCATATTATGGCAAGAACAGCTCAAGTGTCTTCAAGTGCAGTCGCAAAAACCATCAAGAGCTATGATAAATCTGGCTCTCACGAGGACCGCCAGAGGAAAGGAAGACTCAGAGTTACCTCTGCTGCAGAGGATAAGTTCATTCGAGTTTGCTGCACCTCAGATTGCAGCCCAAATAAATGCTTCATAGAGTTCAAGTAACAGACACATCTCAACATCAAATGTTCAGAGGAGACTGCTTGAATCAGGCCTTCATGGTCAAATGGCTGCAAAGAAAACACTACTAAAGGACACCAATAAGAAGAAGAGACTTACTTGGGCCAAGAAACACAATCAATGGATTTTAGACCGGTGGTAATCTGTCCTTTGGTCTGATGAGTCCAAATTTGAGATTTTTGGTTCCAACCGCTTGTGTCTCTGTGAGCCGCAGAGTAGGTGAATGGATGATCTCCGCATTGTGTGGTTACCATCGGAGGAGGAGGTGTGATGGTGCTTTGCTTGTGACACTGTCTGTGATTTTTTTTTAGAATTCAAGGCACACTTAACCATCATGGCTACCACAGCATTCAGCAGCGATACGCTATCCCATCTGGTTTGCTCTTAGTGGGTCTATTATTTGTTTTTCAACAGGACAATGACCAAAAACACACCTCCAGGCTGTCTAAGGGCTATATGACCAAGAAAGAGAGTGATAGAGTGCTACATCAGATGACGTGGTCTTCACAATCACCTGACCTCAACCCAATTGAGATGGTTTGGGATGAGTTGGGGTGCAGAGTGAAGGCAAAGTAGCCAACTAGTGCTCAGCATATGTGGGAACTCCTTCAAGATTGTTGGATAAACATTCCACATGAAGCTGGTTAAGAGAATGCCATGAGTGTGCAAAGCTGTCATCAAGGCAAAGAATGGCTACTTTGAAGAATCTCAAATGTATATTAAAAAAAAATGGTTTTACATTATTCAATATGTGTTATTTCATAGTTTTGATGTCGTCACTATTATTATACAATGTATAAAATAGTACAAATAAAGAAAAACCCTTGAATGAGTAGGTGTCCAAACTTTTGACTGGTACTGTACATGGGCTAAGACAGAGGATGTCAAACACACACACACACACACACACACACACACACACACACACACACACACACACACACATGTATGTGTGGGTGTGTGTTTGCACATGCATGTGGGTGTGTAAAGGTGAGTTGCCCCCTCAGATTGACTGATAGTGGAGAACCTCACTCCAGCAGGGAATGGATAAGGTCAACAGAGATGGGGAGAGAAAACAAGAGATGAGACAAAATAATGTCAGAGAGGGAAAAAAGACGGTACAGACTTAAATACAGAAAATGAGGAGGGAGCGAGAGCGTGAGAGTGACAGAGAATGATAAGGAATGCCAGAAATGTCCCCCTAGCCAATCCATCTTTACGCGCAGGAGATCACATGATGGATGGGACCTCAGAAGTCCAAACAGATATTACTCTACACCTCACCATAAACACACACACGAACAGACACACACACACACACACACACACACACACACCTCAGCCCCAACTGTCTGTGACCGGTGTTGGGAGCAGACATGGGTTCAAATACTATTTCAGATATTTCAATTACTTTTCAATACCTTTTTTAAAAGTTTTCAGATAACTTTTTTTTCTTCAAATAAAGGTTGAAGAATATTGGAAATGTAGTTGGAAATATTCAAATACACTCCCATGCACCCAGATATTTGAAAATAGCATTTGAAATAAGTATTTGAAACTAATTTCAAATACAATTTGGTCAATTATTATAAATATATATATACACTGCTCAAAAAAATAAAGGGATCACTTAAACAACACAATGTAACTCCAAGTCAATCACACTTCTGTGAAATCAAACTTTCCACTTACGAAGCAACACTGATTGACAATACATTTCACATGCTGTTGTGCAAATGGAATGGACAACAGGTGGAAATTATAGGCAATTAGCAAGACACCCCCAATAAAGGAGTGGTTCTGCAGGTGGGGACAACAGACCACTTCTCAGTTCCTATGCTTCCTGGCTGATGTTTTGGTCACTTTTGAATTCTGGCGGTGCTTTCACTCTAGTGGTAGCATGAGACGGAGTCTACAACCCACACAAGTGGCTCAGATAGTGCAGCTCATCCAGGATGGCACATCAATGCGAGCTGTGGCCAGAAGGTTTGCTGTGTCTGTCAGCGTAGTGTCCAGAGCATGGAGGCGCTACCAAGAGACAGAGGTACCGAAATGAGATCCTCAGACCCCTTGCGAGACCATATGCTGGTGCGGTTGGCCCTGGGTTCCTCCTAATGCAAGACAATGCTAGACCTCATGTGGCTGGAGTGTGTCAGCAATTCCTGCAAGAGGAAGGCATTGATGCTATGGACTGGCCCGCCCGTTCCCCAGACCTGAATCCAATTGAGCACATCTGGGACATCATGTCTCGCTCCATCCACCAACAGACTGTCATGTTGCACCACAGACTGTCTAGGAATTGGTGGATGCTTTAGTCCAGGTCTGGGAGGAGATCCCTCAGGAGACTATCCGCCACCTCATCAGGAGCATGCCCAGGCGTTGTAGGGAGGTCATACAGGCACGTGGAGGCCACACACACTACTGAGCCTCATTTTGACTTGTTTTAAGGACATTACATCAAAGTTGGATCAGCCTGTAGTGTGGTTTTCCACTTTAATTTTGAGTGTGACTCCAAATCCAGACCCTCCATGGGTTGATAAATTTGATTTCCATTGATCATTTTTGTGTGATTTTGTTGTCAGCTCATTCAACTGTGTAAAAAAAAAAGTATTTAATAAGAATATTTCATTCATTCAGA